>NC_067245.2:208714068-209017098 GCF_019359855.2 Lolium perenne | reverse complement strand
GTATCAAAAAAGAATTGCGACATTTATTTTAAAACGAAGGGAGTATATATACCTATGTAGCATGCATGCATGTTACTATATAGCTAGTATCTAGGAAAAACTACCATGCATGTCTACGTGAAAAAAAAATCTTGGGGTGCATATTATTGCAACATCAATAAAAAAAATTGTTATAGCTATGTACGGTCCAATGTTATATCTAGCTACATATCATTGTCACGATTGTTGCTGAGTGGCGCTCGTGGTTACAATATAGCTTAGGCTTTTGAGAGACATTTAGATAGTGTTTTTACGGCAGTTTCTACCTGGTGATGGTTGTTGTAAACGAAACATTTTTGTCTCATTTCGAGCTTAATACAAAACGCGTAGATCTCCGAATGTTTTTTATATCTAGCTACATGTATTGCATAATCCCTCAGGAACACTCACCCCAAGTGTTCTTTTTTTTGCTCGACAATCGGAAACGAGCTAAAAGGCAAAGTACACAATTCCTGTGCACCACCTTGCCTTGCCCTAATGGGAGCTTCGCCCTTGTGCACCACCATTTCCTTTTTCTTCCATGCACAACTAGACAAAAAAAAAAAAATCTTCTACGCATGACGAAATCAAGCTTAGCTTTCCATGGTTTGGGTCTAAGATATAGATTTAGGATCTAGACCTAGGGTTTAGTGTGTAATGATCTATAGGATATAGAAACATAAGAAGATAAAATTTAGTTCAACTTCTTACAAGAGTTGGGTGGCCGGCCTCGAAGTGGGAGTTTCGGGTTATAATTCTAAAATCTTTATGCGGATAGTTCCGTCAGTGAAGCAAATGCCACTTCAAAGCAGTGGTTAAATATGAAGCAAGTGTTACTTGAAAGTTTTGTATTAGATTTTCCTATTTACATTAACCTTATATACCCATATTTGGACCATGTGCAAAGGGAGAAGGGAGCCCGACCCTTGTTCGCACGAATTTCATGCGATAATTTTCACAATGGGCCCTGCGGCCTCTACCCCTAGCTTTTCAACAGATTCCACGTGACATAATTTTGTGTGTGTGTACGAACCCCAAATTTCTTACAAGAGTTGCGTCGGTAGCCTTGAAGTAGCAATTTCGCATTACAAATTCAGAATCTTGTGTTTGTCCTTTTTGTAAAGTAAGTTCCACGATCAAAGTTGTGTATAAAGTTTTTTATCTTTTCTAGTAGGAGCGTGTATGGGATACTATGTTTATGAGAGGATCCGGAGATACTGCAATGAGCGGGACCAGAAGTGTGAGAACAACATCATGAGGAATAACCTCCGGAAGACGCTTAGTCCAGAAGCTCGCTTCCGACCACTTCAAGAGGAACTAGCTGGATGGTTGGCGAGGGAAGTCATCGATCCTAGAGGAGAACACCATTACGATGACGTAGATCTTTATATGCACTAAATTATGGATGGAAACTTGTTCAAAATTGTATATGGTCATCCGATATTGAATATATATTGTATATGGTCATCCGATATTGAATATATATTGTATATTCCTCTTGAATTCTTTTTGGTTCTAATTTCAAATTTGTTTGAAATTGTACATTCATATGCATGTATGTAGTACCGTAGAATATGTGAAACTCCTTCAAAATTAAAACCCAAAAGAAATAAAACAATACAAATTAAAAAGAAACCAGATTTAGGGTGATGGGGTGCTAAACCCTAAACCATGCGGAGGCCTTGAGTCGCGGTTGGCCAGAAGAACCGCGACTAAAGGTCCTCCGCCCTGGCGCTCGCCTGCGGCCCACGTGGACGGGCCTTTAGTCGCGGTTCGTAAGGAACCGCGACTAAAGGGGGGGGGGGGGGGGCTTTAGTCGCGCTACTTTGGTCGCGGTTGCGCAACCGCGACTAATGGCAGTTGCCATCCGCGACCAAAGGCCCTTTTTCCACCAGTGCCAGCCGTCGATTGCTCAAAGTTAGTAACACGATCACGACTGGTAGTAGCTTAGATTGGCCAGCTAGCCAGCTCTACGTACTGGTATACCATCATTTCCCTTTTCTTTTCTGGCGCGCAACTACCTAGCCTATTTATTTTCCATGCACGACGAAACTAAGCTTAGCTAGCTAGCTCATAATTTGAACTTTGGATACATGCATACTGACCCAATTTTAATACTACTACCTTCCCTTACAAAATAATTGTAGAAGTTTTATCTAGATACATATGCATTTTAACCATGTATATATGTCTGTATCAAAAAAGAATTGCGACATTTATTTTAAAACGAAGGGAGTATATATACCTATGTAGCATGCATGCATGTTACTATATAGCTAGTATCTAGGAAAAACTACCATGCATGTCTACGTGAAAAAAAAATCTTGGGGTGCATATTATTGCAACATCAATAAAAAAAATTGTTATAGCTATGTACGGTCCAATGTTATATCTAGCTACATATCATTGTCACGATTGTTGCTGAGTGGCGCTCGTGGTTACAATATAGCTTAGGCTTTTGAGAGACATTTAGATAGTGTTTTTACGGCAGTTTCTACCTGGTGATGGTTGTTGTAAACGAAACATTTTTGTCTCATTTCGAGCTTAATATAAAACGCGTAGATCTCCGAATGTTTTTTATATCTAGCTACATGTATTGCATAATCCCTCAGGAACACTCACCCCAAGTGTTCTTTTTTTTGCTCGACAATCGGAAACGAGCTAAAAGGCAAAGTACACAATTCCTGTGCACCACCTTGCCTTGCCCTAATGGGAGCTTCGCCCTTGTGCACCACCATTTCCTTTTTCTTCCATGCGCAACTAGACAAAAAAAAAATCTTCTACGCACGACGAAATCAAGCTTAGCTTTCCATGGTTTGGGTCTAATATATAGATTTAGGATCTAGACCTAGGGTTTAGTGTGTAATGATCTATAGGATATAGAAACATAAGAAGATAAAATTTAGTTCAACTTCTTACAAGAGTTGGGTGGCCGGCCTCGAAGTGGGAGTTTCGGGTTATAATTCTAAAATCTTTATGCGGATAGTTCCGTCAGTGAAGCAAATGCCACTTCAAAGCAGTGGTTAAATATGAAGCAAGTGTTACTTGAAAGTTTTGTATTAGATTTTCCTATTTACATTAACCTTATATACCCATATTTGGACCATGTGCAAAGGGAGAAGGGAGCCCGACCCTTGTTCGCACGAATTTCATGCGATAATTTTCACAATGGGCCCTGCGGCCTCTACCCCTAGCTTTTCAACAGATTCCACGTGACATAATTTTGTGTGTGTGTACGAACCCCAAATTTCTTACAAGAGTTGCGTCGGTAGCCTTGAAGTAGCAATTTCGCATTACAAATTCAGAATCTTGTGTTTGTCCTTTTTGTAAAGTAAGTTCCACGATCAAAGTTGTGTATAAAGTTTTTTATCTTTTCTAGTAGGAGCGTGTATGGGATCCAATCCATTATAAACGTATATCGGAGGCTGTGTTAGTCGAGTAGATATGTGTAGCAGTGCCGTCTCGTTTGGTATTACTCACTCTGTAATCTAGGGTTGGCAACTAATGAGTGTTTGAGATACTCTTGTAAATTTGACTTGAGGGGTAAGGGCATCTCCAACGCGGCGACCTATCCCGCATCCGCACGTCCGGATGGGTCTAACCGGACAAAAACGCGGCCCAACGCGGCCCGCACCGCAAATACGGATGGCCGCGGCGTCCGGAACGACTCAAACCCGGCCCAAATCTGGGCTAGGTTTGTGTGGCCGTGGATGGCACGCGGCGTCCGTCGCGTCCGGATGCTTGCCTGCTCGTCTCCCTTGGACCCATCTGTCGGTGACCGCGCGTCTCCACTCTCCACTCCAGTCTCCACTCTCTTGACGGTTCCGCACGTGCAACCGCCGCCATGGCCCCGAAGAGTCGCTTCGTTCCCGGCGCCAACGACGGCGAGGCCAGCAGCAGCCACCGTCCTCCGCCGGCGCTGCGGGCCGGAGGAAACCGCAGAGGTCTCCAAATCGGAGAGGTCGCTCGCGGCGGCTTGGCATTGGCGCAACCCGGGCCGATGCTGCTGCCGCCGAAGCCGGAGTCCCCGGAAGAAGAAGACCCCGACCTCCGCGCCGCTCTGGCGCTGTCGGCGGCGGAGGAGGAGGCGAAGTGGCCGCATCTCGCGGCGGCCATTCGCACCTCCGCGATGGAGGAGGAGGCCCGGAAGTAGGTCGAGGACACCAAGGCCTGGGCCTTGCTCGAGCAGGCCCGCACGGAGGAGGCAGTGGCGCGGCGGGAGGAGGAGGCTATGCTCCGCCGCGAGGAGCAGATACGGCAGGAGGCCAAGCGCCGCGCGGAGGAGGAGAGGCGCCAGAAGGCCAGGCACCTCGCCTGGCAGGAGAGGGAGCAGCGCCTCAGGGAGGAGGCGTAGCTCCGGGCTGCTGTGGTGGAGCAGCGGGCGGCTCTGGACCCGCACTCCGCCTGGGAGGAGGCCCTGTGGTCTCCGTTGCCGGAGTCCCCGGCGCGGTCGAGCCACAACAGCGCCTCGCCGCCCGGGCCGTTGCGTCCTCGTCAAACCCTAATAGAGGGTTTTTTATATATTTTTTATAAATTTTAGAGCCCATACAGAGGGCTTCTTTAGGTAGTTTATTTGCCCAAAATAGGGCTATGTATAAATTTTCCCAAAATAGGGCATATGTTTAATGAACATCGTTTAAATTTACATTTTTTATTTCTTTTCGATTTTCTTCACTTTTGCGTGCGTTTCGCGCGTTGGGCGCAGCGTGTGATCCAAACGGACAAGTGTACGCGGGCCAAAACGGACGGCCCAGTGCGTCCATTTGGATCGCCGCGTTGGAGATGCCCTAATGCCATTTTAAAAAAAAAATTGGCAGTGCTATCTAGTACGTAGTTGATTTTTCTAGATTTGAAAAATCCTGAAGTTTTGAGGGATCTCGAATCAAAGGTAGGTCGGCATTTTTGTTGTGCGATAATATGTGGTGTGAAATAGAAGCCGACCGACGGAAATATTGAATTCTCGAAAATTAATTCCCGCTCACGTCGCTTGATGCACGCAGCAGATGGCTTCAGAATTTGGTTTGGTTCAGTCAGGTAAGGTACATAAGTGTTACGCGGACTGATAACAAACTAAGAGAGGGTTTGGGTCAGGCGCGCGTGACAAAAACAAGGTTTGGATTAATTCTCGGTTCGTTCGCGTCGGAATTAAACTCCCAGATGCAGTAATAAATATTATTTATTATTATTTATTGAAGGTTTCAAAAAAAAATATTTATTTTCCCGCGCCCGTTTGAGTTGAATGGATGGATGGAGAAATGCAAACAAAAACATGTGGAAGTTGAAGGAGATGAGAATTAATAAGAAAGAAAAGAAAAGAAAAAGAATTGCACTAGTACGTAGCTGCACCATTTAATTGGGCGCTTAATTAGGTATTACTAGGTAGGTACGTAGTACTCCAATCCAGCTTTGGAGTCGGATGGATGCAGGTTGGGGGAATCGAATCGATCGATTTGATTAATTACCTAGCTACTCCATTAATCGCATGGCGTCGAAAAAGAAAATGAAGGAAAGAAGCGCGCGTTTTACGGATGGATTAATTGGAGTACTAAGCCACCAGAAAGACACGCTCGTGGGCAAAATACGTGCAGTTCGTTCGTTCGTTCGTGGCGAGATGCATGCAGCAGACTCGATCCAAGTTGGTGTACTGTACAAAGAAACGACCGAACGAGTGCCTTGGTTGGCATACAGATTCCCCGCCTCTCCGCCTTCAATTGATATATACTAGCGCGGCCGGCTTGTGGAGAGAGAAAAAAGAAAAGAAAAGAAGGGAAGGGATTTTGGTTTGCTGGTCGATCGGGCGGAGCAACGTGACGTGACATGAGTACGCGCGCGGGCAATACTTGTGCAGTCGTCCCAAGATTAATGAGCGCGCGCGGAGAAAGAGAGAAAGTGAAAACGTGAGATCATGACGCGACCGAGCGTTCTTTGGTTGACCGCGTCACCATCGGGCCGCACCGTCACGCATGCATGAAGCGAGCGTGGCCCACGTTCGCAAGACGGACGCCTACGCCTACGCCTACGCCTACGCGCTGTGGGACACGTTCGAGCGGTTCCCCGCCCATGATTCTCGGAGCGATGAGCTGTAGGAATGCGTCAACCAGAACGAGCTCAAGCGCGCAGCTACTGGAAAAGAAAAGAAAACCAACCGCCCCCGTCTGCTACGTCTGGTGTGATCCCTCCCCCTGTATGCACATCACCCAGGGGATCTCCGTAACATTGAATGTCAACAAGCCGGTTGCAGAGTGAAGATTCTGATGGCAGATTGGCTTGCTCGGCTGGACCCGGAGAACACCGGCGGCAGGTTTGGCGGCGATCTAACAGATGAGATGAAGAAACTTGGCTCCTACAACCTCGAGGTCTGGAAAGCGTTCGGCATGGATCTTGACAGGGTAGAGCCCGTCAGGCTGTCAGACGGAATAAGTCGCTGCGCAGATGCATACTGGCCACTTACGATGGATATCGCAAGAACAAGCGAGCTGGGTGGAATAAAAAGGTTTCTCCGTTTCCATGCGTCCAAACATACAAAGGGCTACGGGAGGATCGATCGTTACGCGCAGAGAGACTTTAACGCCGCCGAGATACTGTCTCCCTGCCTGCAGAGCGCCGGCATGCTCCTGTTTCCCGAGGCGGACTTGTGGCTGCTGAGCCTGGATCAGCGTGGGGCGCACATGTTAGCTAGAGAGTACTGCGATGCCCAGGGGAACGGCGATAGACGGCCGGTTGCTTTGTTCAACAATGTGCTGCCCAACTTGCTAGAAATGCCTGAGATGGAGATGTGCGGCGATCCGAGATGGGCCGTCTTCATGGAAGATAGTGAGCATGCCATCGGTAGGACAATGAGGAAAGCTTTCTGCCCTCCTGGATCTGTACAAGGCAACCCGTGCTTGGAGTACATCCAGCATATAATCCTACCTTGGTTCGGAAAGTTTGAGGTGGTTCGGGGGGATGAGGACGGTGGCAACAAGACGTTTGTGAGCATGGAAGAGTTTGCTGCCGATTATAAAAGTGGCGCTCTGCATCCTCCTGACGTGAAGCAGGCCCTTGAGAGGGCACTAAACATGATGTTGCAGCCCGTTCGAGATCACTTCAGAAACAAGGCTCAAGCAAAGATGCAAGATAGAGTGAGATGCAAAGGAGATGCTACCTCTGATTCAAATTAGTTGTTTCATGTTCATTGAATCTAGCTAGACAGATTTAGGCAGCAACATTTTGCCTAAATTTGCGATAATTAGTTTGGATCGGAAGAAGTAGATTCATGAGATGATGCACGAGTTCCTTATTTCGAGTCAAGAGATTATCGCTGAATTCGATAATTAAGTAGATCATGTAATCCCATTAAGAAGGAATTAGATTCTCGGGGAAATTTTGAAAAAAAAAATATAAATAGACTATTGAGTATTTTGGATTATTTGTTTTTCAACACCGCCAAGGCCTGATCTGTCGAATGTTTTAGCATGCAAGTTAACTCATGTACTATATGCCAAATTTTATTGTATTTATATCATGTATTTCTTGTTTATGGGCAAACAGGCTCACCTAACCAATGCACCGTACGTTATTGCTTTTGGATGGTCCATGTTGATTTTTATTCCTAGACTAGAGGCAACGATCTGAGTCTTTTGGGGAGTGAGGAAGTCTATCTAAATGTTACTATTTTAGACTAGATAGTGTTAGCACTTTTTTTTTGAACTGTTATTAGCACTCTTTTTGACATGTAGCTTGCCAAACACTAAAACATGACGTGACAGGAAGACGTAGCTGAGGAGGCACCTAGAACATGGACAAACCGGTAGGAGACAGATGAAAGGCACTCAGGAGCTATACTCGGGAGCTAGAGGAACACAAGGTCTATTGTGACCAAATATGACTCTTCTTGTCCTGGAGAATTCGCCAAGCTGCCATATCCTAGTAGGCAGGCAACTGCCATATGTTCCTAGCCGACAGAATGGCTTGTACGGAAGAACAACCGCCTCGGTGATGGACAACTGAATGACACCAATCAAATCTAACAATCCATCACACATTTGTGTGTTGAATTATCTTTATCATTGTACCTTGCTCTCTCGAACTGGTGTAGTTAGCTTTGTCCGCGAGCTAAGAAACCACGAGGCTCATGGGGTGGTTAGGCCAACCTAGAGCAGCCTATAGTCTCCATGCTGCCCTAGCGGGTCCCTCTCAGACAATCAGGGTTTTGGTTCTAAAAAGAGATGTCTTGCGTATCACGCTTTCCACAATGACACCCCTTGTCGCCTAGCGAGCCCTCTTGCCGAGCTCAGAAGGCTGCACAGTGATCATGTACACGTTATGCTCGTCGGAGAAACTATATAACTCGGAAATGTGGTGGCCCCCCTTCTGACAGCCCCCCCCCCCCCCCTCTGGTTTGGTCACATACGGTATGATACGGAGGCGACACTCTTAGGGGGTAGGTGAGTTGTACCGCCTCTGTGGATGAGACGAGCCTCTACGGGCCGGTGATGCTACGCCTTGTTCTTCGTGATGATTGCGATTCTGGTGCCTCCTGCGCTGGCCGCGGTCGCAGGGTCCCATGTAGGTGTCGAGAGGCGCATCACAAGCTCTAGTTTGTCTGTACATGGTGAAAGAAAGCGTGTGATTCCTCTTCTTGGGGGTTGAGTGTGTCGCGACGCTTGAACATTGTGTCGCCTGAAGGTGTCGCAATGTTGGAGAACCGGTTTTGTTGTTAGTAGCGGTGGTTGTTTCTGATGCTAGTGTGTGTCCTTGATGTCTTGACTAGTTTGGGACATTATGTTGTTGCAAAGATCAGGTGTAATTGGTATCGTGATTTCAATATATTCGTTTTATTGGAAGAAGAAAAAAAAAGGTAACACCCCTAGGTCTAACCTTCGTTGATTGTACATGGAAATGGCAAGGGCGAAATCCGATGATGTGACTTTGGTGGTTAGATTGAGCGATGTTGGCGCTTGAACACTGTTCCTTCTGAAGGTGTCGGCGTTGGATACCCACTTTCGCATGTGTTGTTGATAGTGGTGGTTGTTTCTTGCTGCTACGAGTTGCTCATCACTGGTGGTTTTTTTTTTTGTTATTTTCCTCCTTTTTTTTGTCTTCTTGGGTATGTGCATCACTGATGTCTTGATTTCGATATGTTTCCTTTATTATAAAAAAAGAGAGGAAATGAACAGCTGAAAGGCCAACGAGACAGTCAAATAGAAACATCGGCACACTTATCCGGCCCGAGTTCAAAAAACAGCCGCTCTTCACAATAAAAGTGCTTATGTTGAAATATACGTAACTATCCAACAGGACCAGCAACGTTAATAATGAGCTAAGGGAGTCTGGACTATGAACACATGATGTCTTCATAGGAGGACTTCGTAGTCTGCTTATGATGGTAACAGAAATGGACGTGATTAATACTCTGGTTCGAAATTGTGGTTGAAAAAGAACTACTGCTTGTGCTGTCATATTATAAATCGGTGCCCTGCCAGAGAACAAGTTGAGCACACGATGTGTTAAGGAAAATTCATCGATACAGGATGGCCATAAGATGTGTACATTCTAGGCTGGAAATGTGGTAATCCATCCATCGTGAGCACATGTACTAGGAGTGAGTCGTAAGACGTGTTCCAGGTCGTAGCTTTAATTACGACGTGTTCCATTCCAGGTCGTAGCTTTTGCAAATCAAGAAATTCTTTCGATCAAAGGTGGGAAGAAAGAGTCGCTTCTTTTAATAGAAATTCCGAAGAAAGAAAGAGTAGATGGGTGAGGATAGACGGCCACACGGAAGAGCACCATCCATCACAATCGCGTGACTATTTTAGGTTTCGTCACCAGCGCCATCCATCACAAAAGCATGGCCGATTAGACTGACTACGTCAGCCCAACTGCCAGGCGTCCAATTTCAGGAGTGCTAGACAACTTGGCTCCAGAGACTTCCCCCAGGGTTTTCTGCCTGCATTTGCGCCCGTGGTTTACTTTGTTTTGCATGATCCATCCAGCGTGTCAAGGATTAGTTAGATAATCCAACCTTCAATCAAAAGAAAGAGATGGTTTAGTTTATGTCACTACTGGGGATCAAGATGTAGTCTGTGTCCGTTACCAACTTTGCCTTTAATCTAGTACTCACTCAAATCCAAATTACTTCTCACAGATTCAATAAGCATAAATAGATTTTAGGCAACATTTTGCCTAAATTTGCTTCTACCACAAGTCATTTGGATCGAATGGAGTAGTATTTTTTTTAAGGCAGGACCGATAGCCAGCACTCACCCACTGTGCTGGCTGCTACTGCTGAATAAAACAAATTAGTTCAATGCCCCAAAATATGCGTGCGTGCTTCTTGCTGCCCTTCGTTGCCGTGGCCACGTCCCTGAGCTACCAGCATGGTCAGAGCGTGCTGCTTCTTGCCGCTCTGGTCTGCAAGTGCCACCCCAGTTCATGTCCCTGAGGCTACCCTATAAGACCTTCACAGCTCCAGGCAGTCAACCACCAAACCGCTAACTATACAAAACACCACTCATCCCTACCGCTACTACTCATTTCCTCATGGCGACGCACCAGAGGAACGGCCACAGCGCCACCGCTGAGAACGGCCACAGCAACGGCAAGACCAACGGCCACAACAAGGAGCAGAGTAACAACCACAGCAACGGCAAGAGTAACGGCCATGTGGCGGAGCCGGAGGTGGACTGGAAGTTCGCGAGGGCCAAGGACGGCGTGCTGGCGACGACGGGTTCCAAGCTGAGCATCCGGGCGATACGGTTCAAGATCAGCGCGAGCATCCAGGAGAACGGGCCGCGGCCAGTGCTGCCTCTGGCGCACGGCGACCCGTCCGTGTTCCCGGCCTTCCGCACGGCCGTCGAGGCCGAGGACGCTGTCGCTGCCACCTTGCGGACTGGAGAGCTCAATTGCTATCCCCCAGGCGTCGGCCTACCCGCCGCACGAAGGTAACACAATTTGCTCTAGTTTTCCACTGTCCAATGCTCCTCCCTATGTAGCTTTTAGTGCCTTCTCCAAAAATTTGAACTTCTACTTTATAAAATAGTGTTGTGGCAGAGCACTTGTTGCACTGTAATTTATCTATGTTCTTCCCTATGTAGCTTATAAAAAAAGTGCGGTGGCAGAGCACTTGCTGCACCGTAGTTTATCTATGTTCTTCCCCATGTAGCTTTTAGCGCCTTTTCAAAAATTTAACCTTCTACCTTATAAAAACAGCGCTGTAGCAGAGCACTTGTCAAAGGATCTACCTTACGAGTTATCAGCCGATGATATCTTCCTAACTGCTGGTGGAACTCAAGCCATTGAGGTCATAATCCCTGTTCTGGCCCAACCTGGCGCCAACATTCTGCTTCCAAGACCAGGTTATCCCAATTATGAGGCACGCGCAGCATTTAACAAGTTAGAAGTTCGACATTTTGACCTTATTCCTGAGAAGGGTTGGGAGATTGATATCAACTCGCTGGAGTCTCTCGCCGACAAGAACACAACTGCAATGGTCATCATAAATCCGAATAATCCATGTGGGAGTGTTTATTCCTACGAGCATTTGGCTAAGGTTGAGATAACTTACCTTGTTGATCAGTTTATTTAATGTGCATTACATTTTCTTATCATTTGTCCAGCAGTAGTAATCGTGTACTGGTGTCATTTAGGTCGCAGAGGTAGCAAGAAAGCTTGGGATATTAGTCATTGCTGATGAGGTATATGGCAAGTTGGTTTTGGGCAGTGCTCCATTTATCCCAATGGGTGTGTTTGGGCACATTGCCCCTGTATTGTCAATAGGATCTCTATCAAAGTCATGGATAGTGCCTGGATGGCGACTTGGTTGGGTAGCTGTATACGACCCCAAAAAGATTTTGCAAGAAACTAAGGTAACTCTCTAAAACTCTATTCATATGCTATTGCGAGGATTACTATTTTGCTAAATATGCGATGTGCTTTGTAGATCGCTGCGTCTATTACGAACTACCTTAATGTGTCAACGGATCCAGCAACTTTCATTCAGGTTAGTTTTTATTTACTCGTGCTTGTCCTATTTTTCTTCGATGGATATCAGGATAGGTTGTAGCTACCACATGCTCAGTAACAAGTTAGTGTTTTTTTTTCACTTTGAAAGTCAAAGTCAAACTAAACTAAACTAAACTAAATAAAGATATGTTCTTTTAGTTGTTTAGCTTTGCTTTGTTTGATTCGACAAATAGATAAAACATAAATAAATTGAACTAAGTTTTGCGAGCACTCCATATTATTTTCTTCCAAGTATTGAATATTTAGAAATGAAAGAATTTATCGAATTTACATGCTTTTTTCTTAGCATTTCTTTACCTATAGAAGCTTCTGTTATTTCTACATGTTTACTATCTTTGTTATTTTTGTTCTCTTATGCATTTTATTTTGAACACTAATATGTGATTTCTTGTACTACCAAATTGATTAGGGAGCTCTTCCCAAAATTCTTGAAAACACGACAGAGGATTTCTTTAAGAGGATTATTGGTCTGCTTAAGGAATCGTCAGAAATATGCTACAGAGATATACAGGAAAACCAATATCTCAGCTGTCCTCACAAGCCAGAAGGATCCATGTTTGTAATGGTAAGCCTATTTATATAATAAAATATGTTCTTAGGGAATGTCAAAATAAGAGGAACTAATTTGGAACCGCAATACATTGCAAAAAAGTTTTATTTAGTAAGTGTGAAATAAATTTTAGATAATATAGAGGGAACGTAAATAATAAGGATCTTATTTTCTTTGTGAAGATGCATGTAGCGTCAATTAACTTGGGCCGTAGGGAGTACAAAAGTCCCTGCTATTTTCTAGAAAGCTTAACTGATTCTCAATAACTTTATATTAAATTCAATGTAAACAGGTGAAACTGAACTTACACCTTTTGGAGGACATCCATGATGACATTGATTTTTGCTGCAAGCTCGCAAAGGAAGAATCCGTTATTTTATGCCCAGGTAAGAATGTATATGCTCATTTACTGAAATTTCTGGTCATATTGAACATTAGAGTTAGTTTGACTGCTAGAGCATATTTAGAAATATGATGGATGCTTCTCAGTTGTCAAAAGTAGCTTCTTTCATACATTGCTTTACTACGAGTAACTAGGTATGTGAAAGGCACATCTCGACCAATATAAATTAAAACGAGCAACACAGAAAAATATAAGCATTGATCGCACTGCAATTTTCTCACATCTTGTAAAACCTTAGGCGGATTTTCAATCAAAGTACTGATGCATAATATTAACCTACAAAAATAATAGATGTCACATGCGTTAGAAAACAACAAATCTCCCTTGTATAAATACCATGAATATAAGTGTTACATTTCGAGTAAGATTTCAGTGAATTTAAGCAAAAAAACATACATTTTCAGGTCCCTTCCTAGAATATATTTGGTCCATGTGCTCTAAGCTGTACCCTACTCCCATGATATCAAAATTTATTCAAACATAGGGCAATCCAGTGTTCACCTTCTCTAACTGAAAATAACAACATGATTAATAGTTCCTACATCAATGATCTCTTCAAAATAACAGAAAAAATATGCTAGATAAAACATAGGAATATTCAAATGAGTCATGGCAATGCTTGAAGGTGCCAAGATATTGACGTAGAGAAATCAACTAAAATGGAGAAACCAATTTTTTTATGAGAGCAATGGAACAATAGCCACTGTCAGCGTATAAGGATATTCAAACTACTGGCAATAAATCCTGGCCACTATGACTGTATAAGGAATACCTCCACTAAACTAAATATAAAAAGTCAAAAGTACTAATGGATATAACCATGGGGCAAGCTACCACAGCTTTACTGACATTGTTACACTAATAATGCAAGTCTGGGCGTGTGTATGAATAGTTAGTTTTCCAGTATTCATGGTTCAGTATTCATACAGAAAGAATAACAATCTTTTTTGAACATATATGTATCAATCATTAGAAGATACTAAACACCGATAATTATGTGTGGCATATGTGACTTCTGAATACTACCGATTGTATTTTACGAGAAGCATCAACTCACGAATACCTCTTTGTCCGCCTAATTAATCCTCTATGACAATGGCAGTAAACATAGATAAATATATGTGGTACACGTACACTCAATACCCCACAGGATGAAGGATGTCAAGGCAAATGTCAGGGGATTGTGGAGATTCATTTATTATCCTCTAAATGACTGCACGTTTCATTCAGTTCTGGATGAACAGAATATAAATGGAATAAACCAAGTAGAAATTGAGACTTGAGTACCACCTGAATGAAATTTGCAACTGAAGCACATGGTTTACAAATCTAGTACAACACAGCTCCTATGCCAGCACAGAACCAGCATCGAGTGAAGGGTAAATAAAATTCACAAAATAAGGAACCTTACCATCCTCGCTATTAGGCCCCCATGGTCGCTCCCATTGCCGGAGTCGCGAATGCATCACTGGTACCGTCATCCTCCGTGTAATCGAGGACTCCATCATCCCCGGACCTACCAGACACCACGAAGTCCTCACCTCCCCGCTTCATTGGCTGCAGCGAGTTGTGCGGACGAGCGGCGGCGCAGCGAAGGGAGACCGTCACAGCAAGGGGCGGGGTGGGATGCGACAAGCTAGCGGGCGAGCACGGGGGGTTGGAGCTGCCGGCGCGAGGTGGCGGAGGGACCAGGCGGCTGGCGGCTGACGCGATGGGGAGCAGGGGCGCATGTCAGGGAGCTGAGAGATAAAACGGGAGGGATCATTTTAGGTTTAATTTTAATGCAGAATTAGCAGTATAAAAACAATAGCCATCAGATTAAATTACATCAATGGCTAAGACTGGTTGGAAACAGCTGAAATACGAAGTATATTGGTATAAATATAGCTAGTTCTTGCTATTTTCTCATATGACTATTACATATAAATGGGTTCTAATACCATGATAATCAATCGGATAACCCTTTGCTAATTAGAATACTCTTGTTTTAATGAAATCATGGGCATGTTTTTCCTTCTCTTTTTTACCCAGTGTCCTTTTCTTCACCGCATGTTGTTACTGAAAACTATCAAGAACGTGTTTAATATCATATATAATGAGTTTACCTTTCAAATTACACAATTTTGACTTGAGGTGTTTTTTGGATTAAAAATGATATACCATCATATATTCGTTCTGAAGTTTCAACCACAAAACACATCGAATTTTAATCATAACAAATAAAATATATCGATGCAGTGAGTACTTTGGTGAGCATAGTTGTCCTCTTAGTAAGTCCATAAACTGCCAGAGCAAGGCAAGAATACATCATTGTGGTTGTTCACTACAAACATAAAACATAGCACCTTTCCATCATATAAAAAAATACACCGTAAGCAATTGTGTGTACCCAAGTAATCCTTGTCACCTATATATAGGGGGTGCAGACAACATAGTGTATAAATAGTATGGTATGTGTAGAAAAATATGAACTGTAATCCTTTATTGCATATGATATATTGTTTTGGTTCCACTCTTTCAAAAAAAATGAAGGAAGCATGGTTATGGTTTTACTCTTATGATCTACTATTATATAGATGCACTTACGTAGCCAACTTACATACTTGTGTCTCCAAATGTAGGGAGTGTCCTCGGAATGGAAAACTGGATCCGCATTACATTTGCTATTGTTCCATCTTCTCTTCAAGATGGTCTTCAAAGGATCAAATCCTTCTGTCAAAGGCACAAGAAGAAAGTGGTTAATGGTTATTGACTAGACATGAGAATGAGTTGTTAATCAATTTCAGTTACATGTTCGTATGTATGCTGTGATGAAATAAAACTTTTAATTCACATGAATTACATTCAAAAACTCCTTGAGTATTGTATGGATCACATGGTTGGGTTGAAACATACAGTAGTTACTACAATAGAGCAGGTATACAACAAAGCATCAATGCATTGCAAAGGCTGAAATAAGCGTTCGTGCGGCCATATCGCAACACATCCTTTATGTGTTTTCTTCTTTTGTCGGTCCAACTATCCGATACGTAGAAAGTGGTTTTGCCTCTCGAGCCCCAGGGACATTGTTTTGAAAAAAATTGGAGAAAACTTTGCTTTTTGTCTCAGTTTTCTTTTGAAAAATAAATATATAAGTATATATACATGTTTAGTATATGTGACCAAATTTGCATCAAAATATCTTTTCATATATGGTCTACACAAAAGAGAAAATTGTTGGAAGCAGAATTGAGTTATTTTTGGCTTTATAAAGGCCATGAATTTATGATTTTTGTGGAGCCTAAAGTACAACGTATTATTTAGAAAATGTCTACGGGCATGTAGAGAACATGTGTAATATCCTAGGTAATGGGGTTACAAAAACAAAGGAAACAGATGTGTGCATTGCATTCATGCATAGAAAATCCGGGGAATTTTCGCGCTTAAAAGTAAAACAGTCACAGTAACTGAAGTTTCACTTGATCTTGGTGGAATTGAAGTAGCTCATCAAGTCAAGCGCTATAAACCTCAATGTGACTTTGTTAAAACCTTGTTTTGGGAAAAGATGATTTGATCTAAGGGGTTAGATCAAATGGAATTAAAACCAATAAAAGAACATATGAATCAAGGATCAACTACTTGATCTTATTTAAGATCACAACATGGTATTCCTTGCCATAACCTATGAACATCCATTTAATTGGAAAATCAAGTAACAATAAATGAAGAAACCATTCTTCACTTATCTTTTCCATGTCCTAAGATTAATCTAGGAACCTATCATGAACCTCATGATATTCATTCTACTTTAATTTTGGAAACAAGACAAGGAGATCCAACTAAGGAATATATATATCCTTCTCTATTCCGTATTATTATACATCAAACTTAGAGAAGTGGGAGTTCTATGTTACTTATTAGAGAAGCAATTGAAAACCTTAAGCTAAAACCTTGGATATACATCCATGTATTCCAACCATCACTTTGAAGAGAAACCCTAGGATATTATTCCAGACCATTCCTAGGGAGAGAACCCAATTATATTAAACATAGATATTAATGACCACATCATCCTCTATGGAGCCTAACCTTAGGTTAGTATTGAAGACCTTTCCAAATGAGAGAGATCAATCATACAAATCATAGCTTTATCTAGTTAAGAATAAAGGACAACCATTGAACTAGAGTATTAGGAGTACACCATACCCTAGAATTAACCATTCCTTTACAAGAGAGGTCAAGTTATGGTGTTACACTCAAGTTAATGAGGCAACACTTAGACTTGGGGAAGAGAACTATCTGTATAACAAGATGATCATATCATCATTGATTAAGTAGAACATTAACATAATATCTCAGGCATTCTCCTGGGATATAAACTTTAGAGGCAACCATAGCAGTTCCATTCCAGAAGGTAAATTAGAAGTACTATACCTATCTGATCAAGACAATGCTTGATCATGGAAGTGAGAACCCATTTAATGAGAGATCCCTAGGAATCCAAACCTTGATCATCATAATTTGAGTAATGATCATAAACCCTAAGAACTTGAGGTATTGAGAATAAACCCTAATAGGATAAGTAGATCTCATTCACCACATGAAATCATAGGGTGGTAGCTAGTAAGCAACCATCGACTTATATCCTAATCTTAACTTGTAAACCATTTGGTGATCATAAGTAGAATCCTAGCACATCTATAATTCCTTCATTCCTCAATTAAAGGAACTAAGAAAATCTTAGATTCAAACTCCATACTTAATATAGTGAGAAACCATCCATCTATATGACCAAAGTTAACTATAAAAAGAACTATAACAACTTTAGTTACTTTAAACAATAGATTTAGGATATAATAGAAATCTATTGGTGCAAGATAAAACCAATTCTCAAGCCTTAGTTATTAAAGGAGAACAGAAACAATTAAGCAAGTAATCATATTACCTTGGTTAGGGGAGATTAAACCCTAGCAAATGCAATATGATGTCATCCCAATTCCATAAACTAGAATTAAATCTCAACCCTAGTTTGAGTATCACTTGGGTGATCATAACTTAAACCTAAGCCACAACTAAGTTCCAAACCATATGCCCTTTGGTAAATAACATTAGAACCCTAGTACTGCACATTAATCAATTCTTATGCTTCAATTCTTGAACATAAGAAAAACCATGTGCTACATTATATGGTTTAAACCATATATGTAGTGATCAACTATTTATTTTGGTAACCAAGCATAACCATGATGGAACAATACCTACCCTAGATTATTTCAAAGATAATAATAACATCAACTTTACAAGGGGGTTGTAATAGAAATCATAAAACCCTAATAAAATGTTGCTCACATAAAATAATATGCAAGTGATTAATTCCTCAAATGGAAACCAAGACATAATAACAATCTCTGAAATACTTTGAGATGAAAGTACCCACTCTCATAATTCTAAACAGAATTGATTGCATAATAGAAAGTGAATAAAAATAAAAATATAAGTTTATATTTAAAGGTTATGTTGAATAAGTTCACAAATATGCAAATAATCTAATATAAAATATGAATTCAAATAAAATAGTCAAACAATAGTCAGTATACTAAATCTTGAATGGATTAGCATAATGACAAATATCTGCAAATAGAATTGAATTCAAATTTGAGTTGAAATAGAAAATATACAATAGGAAAAATAAAAACAGAGAAAAAATAAGGGAAATACTTACCTGGCCGAGCAGCCCAGCACCACAGGCCACCGAGCCCAGCAGCAGCCCATGGCCCAGCACCACTTCGTAGCCCAATACCCCTTCATCACAAAAACTCGAGGACGAGTTCGTCCTCATCCCCTCCGTGCACTGGAGGCCACCGCGACGCCGTGTTCTCCTTCTCCCCCTCGCTGGCGCCTTCTCCTTCATCGGCGTCGTGACGAGGCACTCTTCGACGCCCTATAAAAACCCCAGCATGAACCTTAGCCGGACTTTCTTCCTCCTCTGCTCCATTTTCCCCCATACCCGAAACCCTGGCTCCGCCGGTCACCATTACCGCCGGCGATTAGAGCACCCCCGAGCCAATCTAAGCACACCAGCGTGATCGCCGTCCTCGACTTGCTACACCCACGGGAGGAATCGAGCCGCCGTGACCGAAATCGGCACCGACGACATCATCTCTCCGACGGCCGGAGCCATCGATTCCGGCGAACTAGACCTCCCCGTGCCACGCCGTCAAGCCCTGCGTGCTCCTGGTGAGCCACTGACCCTCCTCGCATGCACGCTTTGTTCGATTGCATCCCGAATCGTCGCCGCGCCATTGAATCGTGAGCACCGCCGCAGAACCTCGCCGTCGAGCTTGCTTCGGCGACCAAATAGGGGCGGCGTTGGTACCAGTATGCTCACCTCGGCGCGCTGAGCCTCGTAGTGTAGGTAGTCTGCCCGCGCGAGCGCCGTATCGTCGTCGACCACCGTCACTGGCCGCCGGTGAGGCACATGGTTGCCACGTCGGCACCATGTGGCAGCCAACGTGGCTTAGGCCCACCTGCCAGTGACCCAGTGTAGCAGTAGCCTGGGTGCGTTTAGCAGATCTTTTCGTTTTATTTCAAAAATGCATTAATACCTGCAACTTCAAATAAATTTAGAAAATCCAATTTAAGTCAGAAAAATATAAATGAGATATTAAATTCTTAGAAAAGAAAACTCTATCCAATAAAAATATAAAATGAAATTTTTATTTTCAATAAAAATTCAATTATTTAATACTTGTTATTTAAGCCTTTAATTTTAAATTTTAAATTCTAAATACAATTAAAAATTCAGAAATTAAGAAACCATTTATAAATTAAATAAAACCAATAAGCATATAAAGAAAACATGAAAACTAATTTTCTTTATTTGCAATCCTATTAAATCTTTATTAGGGAAATTTAAACCCTAAATAATAATTACCCTAATTAGTAAATTATTTAAAAATAATAAAAAGCCAAATTAAATATTAATTTTATTTCAAAGATATTAATAACTTCAACTTTAACATGATGTTATTAATCATAGAATTAAATTGTAAATAGCAAACCCTAAATTCCACATGGAATGATATTACAACCCTATCATTTCATGTGACTCCTAAACCCTAAATTCATTTAGAAACCTAGCTCTATTATTACATGAGAACCTTAACCTGCCTCTAACCTAAACCCTAGGTTAGAACATGTGATCATGGTACTTTCCTTTCAAACATAGAACTATAATAGCAACTAAATAATTGCCATGATCACATAAAATGTAGAAACCATCATTACTAAATTAGTATCCCATGTGTTTAATCAAACCTAGATGATCAAATAGAACCAACCATAGTTCCTATCCTTAGAGGCAACAACCTTACCTATCCCTATTTAGCATCACCCCATTGTGATGAACCCTAATAGCAACCATGCCAATATTGTGTATCATATTACGTACACACTAAACCCTACTAGTGTGAGATACGTATGAACTATCCTATTTAGGAACCAATTATTCCTTACTGAATAAAAAACAATAGTGAAACCTAGACCACCTCAACCCTAATTGCAATACTTCTTATTACTTAAGAAGTATGTTCTTCAAAAGTTATTCTTTTGAAGTAATCTAAGAATCATCACCAACCCTGCTTATAAGGATCCATAAACCCTAGCTAGCCATCACCAACAAGGTATACCAACCTTGATAGCATCCTTATATAATAAATTTCTCAAGATGCCTAGGCTTAACTCAACCTTACAAGCCCTTGGTGTTGATGAATCCAACTAGGTTGTGATCCATCTAACACTTACTCCAGAAACTAGATGAAACCATAATAAACCATAGAACTCCACAACTCTAATTGTCATACTTATTCTTTATTAAAGAACATGTTCTTCAAAAGTTATTCTTTTGAAGATTAAAATAAGTAATCATTAACCATGCCATGTAGCACTAAAACTGACAACTGTTCTTTACATATTAACATTATGCCAATTATCATTCCTTGTGTGCTCAATTGATTACTATGTTTTATTAAATAACTGTACATGATACCAAGTAATCAAACCTTAATAAAAACCTTGTTTGTGAATCACTCTAAAAGTGCAACACACATTGAACTAATCATTACAACTCACTAATCCTAAATCATCGGGGTTAGGTCACGCTTAGAACGATGGCATCTCATACTTATGCATTATTGCATCCTTGGCAATCTTTTAAACATCGTCCTTACCGGACGATGATGTTATTTCAGAATTTGGAGTTATTGCGTATCGAAGACCTTGTCTGCATAATCTTGCAGCCAAGAAAGGCAAGTTCATTGCTTGCTCATGTCATTTGAGTATTTTTACCAAATTACTTGCAAAGTACTATGTTTATCACTATTGCATAAAAATCAAAACCACTATTTTCATAACTATGAATATGACTATGTGGTGGGCAATGGAACCATGGTATGTGTTGATATGGTGGAGGTTCCATTGCAAGGGTTTATATCCATCTAGGATTAAACAACAAATGTCGTCCAGTGATTCTTGTGCCGTATAACTCGTGTTCACCATAAGATCTGGAGTGGGACGGAGTAGCCAATTGTATTTCCACCTCTCGTACATCAACGGACGCGCTTTACCGGAGAACACTTGATTCCTAGGGTGCATTTGGTGGCTGGGGAAGCCTAAAGTCCCCACGGCTTTGTCCGTAGAACACTTGTAGCCCGAAGATCATTTGGTGGCTGGGGAAGCCTAAAGTCCCCACGGTATTGCGGTCTATGAGGGGTTGCATCTACCGGCGAAGGAGTTTGGTTCGATCCCAAACTTTCGTCGTGGTCGGGGTCCACCCGTAAGTGGGAATAATGGGACCGGCGAGGACCCAGGGTCGGGGATGTAACAAAGGGTGGGTGTGCGAGGTAGCGGAGGAATATGAATGGCTAGGACCTTATACCGGGCCTCACACCAAAGGAAGTGTGGACGGGAAGATCACTGATACGTCTCTGACGTATCGATAATTTCTTATGTTCCATGCCACATTATTGATGATATCTACATGTTTTATGCATACTTTATGTCATTATTATGCGTTTTCCGGAACTAACCTATTGACGAGATGCCGAAGGGCCAGTTGTTGTTTTCTGTTGTTTTTGGTTTCAGAAATCCTAGTAAGGAAATATTCTCGGAATCGAACGAAATCAACGCCCATGGTCCTATTTTTCCACGAAGCTTCCAGAAGTCCGAAGGGGAAACGAAGTGGGGCCACGAGGTGGGGACACAGTAGGGCGGCGCGGCCCAAGCCCTGGCCGCACCGGCCTAGTGTGTGGCCCCACCAGGACTCCACCGACCTTGCCCTTCCGCCTACTTAAAGTCTCTGTCGCGAAAACCCTACCACGTTCGACGAAACCAGAGAAAACCTTCCAGAGCCGCCGCCATCGCGAAGCCAAGATCTGGGGGACAGGAGTCTCTGTTCCGGCACGCCGCCGGGACGGGGAAGTGCCCCCGGAAGGCTTCTCCATCAACACCACCGCCATCTTCATCAACGCTGCTGTCTCCCATGAGGAGGGAGTAGTTCTCCATCGAGGCTCGGGGCTGTACCGGTAGCTATGTGGTTCATCTCTCTCCTATGTACTTCAATACAATAATCTCATGAGCTGCCTTACATGATTGAGATTCATATGATGATGCTTGTAATCTAGATGTCATTATGCTAGTCAAGTGGATTTTACTTATGTGATCTCCGGAGACTCCTTGTCCCACGTGTGTAAAGGTGACAGTGTGCACCGTGTGGGTCTCTTAGGCTATATTTCACAGAATACTTATTCGCTGTTATGAATGGCATAGTGAAGTGCTTATTTATATCTCTTTATGATTGCAATGTGTTTTGTATCACAATTTATCTGTGTGCTACTCTAGTGATGTTATTAAAGTAGTTTATTCCTCCTGCACGGTGTAATGGTGACAGTGTGTGCATCGTGTAGTACTTGGCGTAGGCTATGATTGTGATCTCTTGTAGATTATGAAGTTAACTATTGCTATGATAGTATTGATGTGATCTATTCCTCCTTTCGTAGTGTGAAGGTGACAGTGTGCATGCTATGTTAGTACTTGGTTTGGTTATGTTGATCTGTCATGCACTCTAAGGTTATTTAAATATGAACATTGAATATTGTGGAGCTTGTTAACTCCGGCATTGAGGGTTCGTGTAATCCTACACAGTTAGTGGTGTTCATCATCCAACAAGAGGGTGTAGAGTCTAGCATCTATTTATTTATTCTGTTATGTGATCATTGTTGAGAGTGTCCACTAGTGAAAGTATGATCCCTAGGCCTTGTTCCTAAATATCGCTATCGCTGCTTGTTTATCGTTTTCTTGCATCTTTACTTCTGCAATATTACTACCATCAAGCGCACGCCACAAGCACTTTTAAGGCGCCGTTACTACTGCTCATATTCATTCATACCACTTGTATTTCACTATCTCTTCGCTCGAACTAGTGCACCAATTAGGCGTGGTGGGGACCCCAGAGACATCTTGCTTTGTGGTTGCAGGGGTGCATGAGAGGGATATCAATGACCTCGTCCTCCCGGAGTTCGATAAACCTTGGGTGATCCACTTAAGGGAAACTTTCTGCTGTTCTACAAACCACGGCTCTTGGAGGCCCAACACTGTCTACAAGAATAGAAGCACCCGTAGACATCAAGCTATTTTAAGGCGCCGTTGCCGGGAGGAAAGGTAAAAGGCACTCATACTCCGGTCCCAGGTAAAGTACTTTTCTGTTGCCGTTGTGTGTGTGCTCGAAGCTATTTCCTTTAGATCCTGCAATTGCATCTTTTTGTTTCTTGTTTACACTAGTTAGGCATAATGGACAACAATGAGCTTCTTATTCTATTTCCTGATTTAAGACATGGATGGTTTGATGCGAAAATTAAAAAACCTATGGAACATATTAGTATGAACGCTTTGAACACCATTGTTGCTAATGATATGGAAAATTCTAAGCTTGGGGAAGCTGGCTTTGATGAGCATGATATTTTTAGTCCCCCAAGCATTGAGGAGAAAATTTACTTTGATGATACTTTGCCTCCTATTTATGATGATTATAATGATATTGGTCTTTTAGTACACTTTGTTATGGAGGATAAATTTGATTATGATTACAATATGCCTCCTATATTTGATGATGAGAATAATAATGATAGCTACTTTGTTGAATTTGCTCCCACTACAACTAATAAAATTGATTATGCTTATGTGGAGAGTAATGATACTTTTATGCATGTGAATAAGAATGCTTTATGTGATACTTATATTGTTGAGTTTGTTCATGATGCCACTGAAAGTTATTATGAGAGAGGAAAATATGGTTGTAGAAATTTTCATGTTACTAAAACACCTCTCTATATGCTGAAATTTTTGAAGTTATACTGGTTTTATCTTCCTATGCTTGTTACTTTGCTCTTCATGAACTTGTTTATGTACAAGATTCTTATGCATAGGAAGCATGTTAGACTTAAATGTGTTTTGAATTTGCTTCTTGATGCTCTCTTTTTGCTTCAACTCTCATCCTTATGTGTGCATCATTAAAATTGCTGAGCCCATCTTAATGGCTATAAAGAAAGAACTTCTTGGGAGATAACCCATGTGTTTATTTTGCTACAGTAGCTTTGTTTTATATTTGAGTCTTGGAAGTTGTTACTACTGTAGCAACCTCTCCTTATCTTATTTTATTGCATTGTTGTGCCAAGTAAAGTCTTTGATAGCAAGGTTGATACTAGATTTGGATTACTGCGCAGAAACAGATTTCTGTCTGTCATGAATCTGGGCAGAATTCTCTGTAGGTAACTCAGAAAAATCTGCCAATTTACGTGCGTGATCCTCAGATATGTACGCAACTTTCATTCAATTTGGGAATTTTCATCTGAGCAAGTCTGGTGCCACTTTAAAATTCGTCTTTACGGACTATTCTGTTTTGACAGATTCTGCCTTTTATTTCGCATTGCCTCTTTTGCTGTGTTGGGTAGATTTCTTTGTTCCATTACCTTCCAGTAGCTTTGGGCAATGTCCAGAAGTGTTAAGAATGATTGTGTCACCTCTGAACATGTGAATTTTTATTATGCACTAACCCTCTAATGAGTTTGTTTCGAGTTTGGTGTGGAGGAAGTTTTCAAGGGTCAAGAGAGGAGGATGATATACTATGATCAAGAAGAGTGAAGAGTCTAAGCTTGGGGATGCACCCGTGGTTCATCCCTGCATATTTCAAGAAGACTCAAGCATCTAAGCTTGGGGATGCCCAAGGCATCCCCTTCTTCATCGACAACTTATCAGGTTTCTTCTCTTGAAACTATATTTTTATTCGGTCACATCTTATGTACTTTACTTGGAGCGTCTGTTTGCTTTTGTTTTTGTTTTTGTTTGAATAAATTCATGCTTGTGTGGGAGAGAGACACGCTCCGCTGGTTCATATGAACACATGTGTTCTTAGCTTTTAATTTTCATGGCGAAGGTTGAAACTGCTTCGTTAATTGTTATATGGTTGGAAACGGGAAATGCTACATGTAGTAATTGGTAAAATGTTTTGAATAATTTGATACTTGGCAATTGTTGTGCTCATGTTTAAGCTCTTGCATCATATACTTTGCACCCATTAATGAAGAAATACATAGAGCTTGCTAAAATTTGGTTTGCATATTTGGTCTCTCTAAAGTCTAGATAATTTCTAGTATTGAGTTTTGAACAACAAGGAAGACGGTGTAGAGTCTTATAATGTTTACAATATGTCTTTTATGTGAGTTTTGCTGCACCGGTTCATCCTTGTGTTTGTTTCAAATAACCTTGCTAGCCTAAACCTTGTATCGAGAGGGAATACTTCTCATGCATCCAAAATCCTTGAGCCAACCACTATGCCATTTGTGTCCACCATACCTACCTACTACATGGTATTTCTCCGCCATTCCAAAGTAAATTGCTTGAGTGCTACCTTTAATAATTCAAAATTTATCACCTCTGATTTGTGTCAATGTTTTATAGCTCATGAGGAAGTATGTGGTGTTTATCTTTCATTCTTGTTGGGCAACTTTCACCAATGGACTAGTGGCTTCATCCGCTTATCCAATAATTTTGCAAAAAGAGCTGGCAATGGGATTCCCAGTCCCAAATTAATTAACCTAAATAGACACTCCTCCATGGTATGTGATTGTTGGACGGCACCCGAAGGATTCAGTTAGCCATGGCTTGAGAAAGCAAAGGTGGGGAGGAGTGTCATCATAATAAAACTAAAATAAAAAGGCACTCCTTCATGGTATGAGATTGTTGGCAGGCACCCGAGGATTCGGTTAGCCATGGTTTGTGAAAGAAACGTTGGAAGGAGTGCCACCCAAAAATAAAAATAATTCATGGGAGCCGCTCTTTGAAGGTTTGTCTGGCAAGGGGGTTAGAGTGCCCACTACCATTCATTGACAACAACAAACACCTCTCAAAATTTTACTTTTATGCTCTCTTTATGTTTTCAAAACCAAAGCTCTGGCACAAATATAGCAATCAATGCTTCCCTCTGCGAAGGGCCATTCTTCTACTTTTATTGTTGAGTCAGTTTACCCATTTCTCTCCATCTCAAGAAGCAAACACTTGTGTGAACTGTGCATTGATTCCTACATACTTGCATATTGCACTTGTTATATTACTTTGCATTGACAACTATCCATGAGATATACATGTTATAAGTTGAAAGCAACCGCTGAAACTTAATCTTCCTTTGTGTTGCTTCAATACCTTTACTTTGATTTATTGCTTTATGAGTTAACTCTTATGCAAGACTTATTGATGCTTGTCTTGAAAGTACTATTCATGAAAAGTCTTTGCTTTATGATTCATTTGTTTACTCATGTCATTACCATTGTTTTGATTGCTGCATTCATTACATATGCTTACAATAGTATGATCAAGGTTATGATGGCATGTCACTCCAGAAATTATCTTTGTTATCGTTTACCTGCTCGGGACGAGCAGGAACTAAGCTTGGGGATGCTGATACGTCTCCAACGTATCGATAATTTCTTATGTTCCATGCCACATTATTGATGATATCTACATGTTTTATGCATACTTTATGTCATTATTATGTGTTTTCCGGAACTAACCTATTGACGAGATGCCGAAGGGCCAGTTGCTGTTTTCTGCTGTTTTTGGTTTCAGAAATCCTAGTAAGGAAATATTCTCAGAATCGGACGAAATCAACGCCCAGGGTCCTATTTTTCCACGAAGCTTCCAGAAGTCCGAAGGGGAAACGAAGTTGGGCCACGAGGTGGGGACACAGTAGGGCGGCGCGGCCCAAGCCCTAGCCGTGCCAGCCTAGTGTGTGGCCCCACCAGGACTCCACCGACCTTGCCCTTCCGCCTACTTAAAGTCTCCGTCGCGAAAACCCTACCACGTTCGACGAAACCAGAGAAAACCTTCCAGAGCCGCTGCCATCGCGAAGCCAAGATCTGGGGGACAGGAGTCTCTGTTCCGGCACGCCGCCGGGATGGGGAAGTGCCCCCGGAAGGCTTCTCCATCAACACCACCACCATCTTCATCAACGCTGCTGTCTCCCATGAGGAGGGAGTAGTTCTCCATCGAGGCTCGGGGCTGTACCGGTAGCTATGTGGTTGATGGCGTGTATTTCACACGTTCGTTGGGCAACCCCAAGAGGAAGGTATGATGCGCACAGCAGCAAGTTTTCCCTCAGAAAGAAACCAAGGTTTATCGAACCAGGAGGAGCCAAGAAGCACGTTGAAGGTTGATGGCGGCGGGATGTAGTGCGGCGCAACACCAGGGATTCCGGCGCCAACGTGGAACCTGCACAACACAACCAAAGTACTTTGCCCCAACGAAACAGTGAGGTTGTCAATCTCACCGGCTTGCTGTAACAAAGGATTAACCGTATTGTGTGGAAGATGATTGTTTGCAGAAAACAGTAGAACAAGATTGCAGTAGATTGTATTTCAGTAAAGAGAATTGGACCGGGGTCCACAGTTCACTAGAGGTGTCTCTCCCATAAGACAAGCAGCATGTTGGGTGAACAAATTACAGTTGGGCAATTGACAAATAAAGAGAGCATGACAATGCACATACATATCATGATGAGTATAGTGAGATTTAATTGGGCATTACGACAAAGTACATAGACCGCCATCCAACTGCATCTATGCCTAAAAAGTCCACCTTCAGGTTATCATCCGAACCCCCTCCAGTATTAAGTTGCAAAGCAACAGACAATTGCATTAAGTATGGTGCGTAATGTAACTAGTGACTACATCCTTGAACATAGCACTAATGTTTTATCCCTAGTGGCAACAGCACAACACAACCTTAGAACTTTCTGTCCTTTGTCCCAGTGTCAATGCGAGGCATGAACCCACTATCGAGCATAAGTACTCCCTCTTGGAGTTACAAGCATCTACTTGGCCAGAGCATCTACTAGTAACGGAGAGCATGCAAGATCATAAACAACACATAAGCATAACTTTGATAATCAACATAACAAGTATTCTCTATTCATCGGATCCCAACAAACGCAACATATAGAATTACAGATAGATAATCTTGATCATGTTAGGCAGCTCACAAGATCCGACAATGATAGCACAATGGGGAGAAGACAACCATCTAGCTACTGCTATGGACCCATAGTCCAGGGGTAGACTACTCACACATCACACCGGAGGCGACCATGGCGGCGTAGAGTCCTCCGGAGATGATTCCCCTCTCCGGCAGGTGCGGAGGCGATCTCTGGATCCCCCGAGATGGGATCGGCGGCGGCGGCGTCTGCGGAAGGTTTTCCGTATCGTGGCTCTCGGTGCGGGGGTTTCGTCACGGAGGCTATTTGTAGGCGGAAGGGCAGGTCAAGAGGCGGCACGGGGGCCCCACACCACGGGGCCGCGCGGCCAAGGGGGGCCGCGCCGCCTAGGGTGTGGCCCCTCCGTGGCCCCTCTTCGTCTCTCCTTCGGACTTACGGAAGCTTCGTGGAAAAATAGGCCCCAGGGCTTTGATTTCGTCCAATTCCGAGAATATTTCCTTACTAGGATTTCTGAAACCAAAAACAGCAGAAACAAAGAAGCGGCACTTCGGCATCTTGTTAATAGGTTAGTTCCAGAAAATGCACGAATATGACATAAAGTGTGCATAAAACATGTAGATAACATCAATAATGTGGCATGGAACATAAGAAATTATCGATACGTCGGAGACGTATCAGCATCCCCAAGCTTAGTTCTGCTCGTCCCGAGCAGGTAAAACGATAACACAGATAATTTATGGAGTGACATGCCATCATAATCTTGATCATACTATTTGTAAAGCATATGTAGTGAATGCAGCGATCAAAACAATGTATATGACATGAGTAAACAAGTGAATCATAAAGCAAAGACTTTTCATGAATAGCACTTCAAGACAAGCATCAATAAGTCTTGCATAAGAGTTAACTCATAAAGCAATAATTCAAAGTAAAGGCATTGAAGCAACACAAAAGAAGATTAAGTTTCAGCGGTTGCTTTCAACTTGTAACATGTATATCTCATGGATATTGTCAACATAGAGTAATATAATAAGTGCAATAAGCAAGTATGTAGGAATCAATGCACAATTCACACAAGTGTTTGCTTCTTGAGGTGGAGAGAAATAGGTGAACTGACTCAACATTGAAAGTAAAAGAATGGTCCTCCATAGAGGAAAAGCATCGATTGCTATATTTGTGCTAGAGCTTTGATTTTGAAAACATGAAACAATTTTGTCAATGGTAGTAATAAAGCATATGCATCATGTAAATTATATCTTATAAGTTGCAAGCCTCATGCATAGTGTACTAATAGTGCCCGCACCTTGTCCTAATTAGCTTGGACTACCGGATCATCACAATGCATTGTTTTTACCAAGTGTCACAAAGGGGTACCTCTATGCCGCTTTGTACAAAGGTGCGAGGAGAAAGCTCGCATTGGATTTCTCGCTATTGATTATTCTTCAACTTAGACATCCATACCGGGACAACATAGACAACAGATAATGGACTCCTCTTTTATGCATAAGCATATAACAACAATTAATAATTTTCTCATTTGAGATTTGAGGATTGTTGTCCAAAACTGAAACTTCCACCATGGATCATGGCTTTAGTTAGCGGCCCAATGTTCTTCTCTAACATATGCATGCTTAACCATATGGTGGTAGATCTCTCTTACTTCAGACAAGACGGACATGCATAGCAACTCACATAAAATTCAACAATGAATAGTTGATGGCGTCCCCAGTGAACATGGTTATCGCACAACAAGCAACTTAATAAGAGATAAAGTGCATAATTACATATTCAATACCACAATAGTTTTTAAGCTATTTGTCCCATGAGCTATATATTGCAAAGGTGAATGATGGAATTTTAAAGGTAGCACTCAAGCAATTTACTTTGGAATGGCGGAAAATACCATGTAGTATAGGTAGGTATGGTGGACACAAATGGCATAGTGGTTGGCTCAAGTATTTTGGATGCATGAGAAGTATTCCCTCTCGATACAAGGTTTAGGCTAGCAAGGCTTATTTGAAACAAACACAAGGATGAACCGGTGCAGCAAAACTCACATAAAAGACATATTGAAAACATTATAAGACTCTACACCATCTTCCTTGTTGTTCAAACTCAATACTAGAAATTATCTAGACCTTAGAGAAACCAAATATGCAAACCAAATTTTAGCATGCTCTATGTATTTCTTCATTAATGGGTGCAAAGCATATGATGCAAGAGCTTAAACATGAGCACAACAATTGCCAAGTATCACATTACCCAAGACATTTATAGCAATTACTACATGTATCATTTTCCAATTCCAACCATATAACAATTTAACGAAGGAGAAACTTCGCCATGAATACTATGAGTAGAAACCAAGGACATACTTGTCCATATGCTACAGCGGAGCGTGTCTCTCTCCCATAAAGTGAATGCTAGGATCCATTTTATTCAAACAAAACAAAAAACAAAAACAAACCGACGCTCCAAGAAAAAGCACATAAGATGTGATGGAATAAAAATATAGTTTCAGGGGAGGAACCTGATAATGTTGTCGATGAAGAAGGGGATGCCTTGGGCATCCCCAAGCTTAGACGCTTGAGTCTTCTTGATATATGCAGGGGTGAACCACCGGGGCATCCCCAAGCTTAGAGCTTTCACTCTCCTTGATCATGTTGCATCATACTCCTCTCTTGATCCTTGAAAACTTCCTCCACACCAAACTCGAAACAACTCATTAGAGGGTTAGTGCACAATATAAATTGACATATTCAGAGGTGACACAATCATTCTTAACACTTCTGGACATTGCATAATGCTACTGGACATTAATGGATCAAAGAAATTCATCCAACATAGCAAAAGAGGCAATGCGAAATAAAAGGCAGAATCTGTCAAAACAGAACAGTTCGTATTGACGAATTTTAAAATGGCACCAGACTTGCTCAAATGAAAATGCTCAAATTGAATGAAAGTTGCGTACATATCTGGGGATCATGCACGTAAATTGGCTTAATTTTCTGAGCTACCTACAGGGAGGTGGACCCAGATTCGTGACAGCAAAGAAATCTGGAACTGTGCAGTAATCCAAATCTAGTACTTACTTTTCTATCAACGGCTTAACTTGGCACAACAAAACACAAAACTAAGATAAGGAGAGGTTGCTACAGTAGTAAACAACTTCCAAGACACAAAATAAAAACAAAGTACTGTAGGTAAAAACATGGGTTGTCTCCCATAAGCGCTTTTCTTTAACGCCTTTCAGCTAGGCGCAGAAAGTGTGTATCAAGTGTTATCGAAGGGTGGTACTTCTACAGCGGGGTGTGGGCTTTTCTCAACCAAGCATAGTATATTAGATACATAAGTTTTAGCATCTCCCTTTTCATTAGTCTTAGGCGTGCTACTCTCATCAAACAAATTTTCAGGAACAAGCCAAGCATAGTTATTTTCTAGTGCATCATTCATAGCTAGGAGCTTACATGGTATTGGTGCTTTGATCTCCCCTCCATCATCAATATTATTAGTGTATCTTATTCTATCCATATCCATCTTTTCAAGGAGACTAACAAAATTAGTAGGAGAACCAAGCATATTAAATTTAGCAAACACCTTTCTAGCTTCTCTTGCTAGACCACCAAATTCTCTAAGAAGGGTTTCTAATACAAAATCTTTCTTTTCCCCTTCTTCCATATCACCTAGTGTGAAAAACATGTGTTGGATTATAGGATTAAGATTAACAAATTTAGTTTCCAACAAGCGAACTAAATGCGCAGCAGCAATTTCATAAGTAGGCGCAAGGTCTACCAAGTGTCTATCTTCAAAATTCTCAATAGTACTAACATGATTGAAAAATTCTTCTATATTATTTCTCCCAACTATAGACCCACGTCCTACCGGTATGTCTTTTGTGGTAAAATTAAAAGGAAACATGATGAATCAAGTAAAGTAAATGCAAGTAAACTAATTTTTTTGTGTTTTTGATATAGCAAACAAGATAGCAAATAAAGTAAAACTAGCAACTAATTTTTTTGTATTTTGATTTAGTGCAGCAAACAAAGTAGTAAATAAAACTAAGCAAGACAAAAACAAAGTAAAGAGATTGAGAAGTGGAGACTCCCCTTGCAGCGTGTCTTGATCTCCCCGGCAATGGCGCCAGAAAATGTGCTTGATGGCGTGTATTTCACACGTTCGTTGGGCAACCCCAAGAGGAAGGTATGATGCGCACAGCAGCAAGTTTTCCCTCAGAAAGAAACCAAGGTTTATCGAACCAGGAGGAGCCAAGAAGCACGTTGAAGGTTGATGGCGGCGGGATGTAGTGCGGCGCAACACCAGGGATTCCGGCACCAACGTGGAACCTGCACAACACAACCAAAGTACTTTGCCCCAACGAAACAGTGAGGTTGTCAATCTCACCGGCTTGCTGTAACAAAGGATTAACCGTATTGTGTGGAAGATGATTGTTTGCAGAAAACAGTAGAACAAGATTGCGATGAGATTGTATTTCAGTAAAGAGAATTGGACCGGGGTCCACAGTTCACTAGAGGTGTCTCTCCCATAAGACAAGCAGCATGTTGGGTGAACAAATTACAGTTGGGCAATTGACAAATAAAGAGAGCATGACAATGCACATACATATCATGATGAGTATAGTGAGATTTAATTGGGCATTACGACAAAGTACATAGACCGCCATCCAACTGCATCTATGCCTAAAAAGTCCACCTTCAGGTTATCATCCGAACCCCTCCAGTATTAAGTTGCAAAGCAGCAGAGACAATTGCATTAAGTATGGTGCGTAATGTAACTAGTGACTACATCCTTGAACATAGCACTAATGTTTTATCCCTAGTGGCAACAGCACAACACAACCTTAGAACTTTCATCCTTGTCCCATGTGTCAATGCGAGGCATGAACCCACTATCGAGCATAAGTACTCCCTCTTGGAGTTACAAGCATCTACTTGGCCAGAGCATCTACTAGTAACGGAGAGCATGCAAGATCATAAACAACACATAAGCATAACTTTGATAATCAACATAACAAGTATTCTCTATTCATCGGATCCCAACAAACGCAACATATAGAATTACAGATAGATGATCTTGATCATGTTAGGCAGCTCACAAGATCAGACAATGATAGCACAATGGGGAGAAGACAACCATCTAGCTACTGCTATGGACCCATAGTCCAGGGGTAGACTACTCACACATCACACCGGAGGCGACCATGGCGGCGTAGAGTCCTCCGGAGATGATTCCCCTCTCCGGCGGTGCCGGAGGCGATCTCTGGATCCCCCGAGATGGGATCGGCGGCGGCGGCGTCTCTGGAAGGTTTTCCGTATCGTGGCTCTCGGTACTGGGGGTTTCGTCACGGAGGCTATTTGTAGGCGGAAGGGCAGGTCAAGAGGCGGCACGGGGGCCCCACACCACAGGGCCGCGCGGCCAAGGGGGGGCCGCGCCGCCCTAGGGTGTGGCCCCTCCGTGGCCCCTCTTCGTCTCTCCTTCGGACTTCTGGAAGCTTCGTGGAAAAATAGGCCCCTGGGCTTTGATTTCGTCCAATTCCGAGAATATTTCCTTACTAGGATTTCTGAAACCAAAAACAATGAAACAAAGAATCGGCACTTCGGCATCTTGTTAATAGGTTAGTTCCAGAAAATGCACGAATATGACATAAAGTGTGCATAAAACATGTAGATAACATCAATAATGTGGCATGGAACATAAGAAATTATCGATACGTCGGAGACGTATCAGTGGTTCATCTCTCTCCTATGTACTTCAATACAATAATCTCATGAGCTGCCTTACATGATTGAGATTCATATGATGATGCTTGTAATCTAGATGTCATTATGCTAGTCAAGTGGATTTTACTTATGTGATCTCCGGAGACTCCTTGTCCCACGTGTGTAAAGGTGACAGTGTGTGCACCGTGTGGGTCTCTTAGGCTATATTTCACAGAATACTTATTCGCTGTTATGAATGGCATAGTGAAGTGCTTATTTATATCTCTTTATGATTGCAATGTGTTTTGTATCACAATTTATCTGTGTGCTACTCTAGTGATGTTATTAAAGTAGTTTATTCCTCCTGCACGGTGTAATGGTGACAGTGTGTGCATCGTGTAGTACTTGGCGTTGGCTATGATTGTGATCTCTTGTAGATTATGAAGTTAACTATTGCTATGATAGTATTGATGTGATCTATTCCTCCTTTCGTAGTGTGAAGGTGACAGTGTGCATGCTATGTTAGTACTTGGTTTGGTTATGTTGATCTGTCATGCACTCTAAGGTTATTTAAATATGAACATTGAATATTGTGGAGCTTGTTAACTCCGGCATTGAGGGTTCGTGTAATCCTACACAGTTAGTGGTGTTCATCATCCAACAAGAGGGTGTAGAGTCTAGCATCTATTTATTTATTCTGTTATGTGATCAATGTTGAGAGTGTCCACTAGTGAAAGTATGATCCCTAGGCCTTGTTCCTAAATACTGCTATCGCTGCTTGTTTACTGTTTTACTGCATCTTTACTTCCTGCAATATTACTACCATCAATCGCACGCCACAAGCACTTTTAAGGCGCCGTTACTACTGCTCATATTCATTCATACCACTTGTATTTCACTATCTCTTCGCCGAACTAGTGCACCTATTAGGTGTGTTGGGGACACAAGAGACTTCTTGCTTTGTGGTTGCAGGGTTGCATGAGAGGGATATCTTTGACCTCTTCCTCCCTGAGTTCGATAAACCTTGGGTGATCCACTTAAGGGAAACTTGCTGATGTTCTACAAACCTCTGCTCTTGGAGGCCCAACAATGTCTACAAGAATAGAAGCACCCGTAGACATCAATCACCCGGTTGGCACCAAGGTTAAGATCTCTTATGGGTAAAGCAACACACCTCTGCAGAGTGTAATGAACCGTGACCTGGCACTCCCTGTTCCAGGATATGGAACTGCGAACGCTGCCGGAAAGGAACTCCATGAAGTTCTAGTAAACCGGTGAAGGCTGACGGACATAGTTCTTCTGAATAAAAGCAACCTTTTGAAGAAATGATTATGAAAACCTGCATTGGGATTAGACTTTCTGGTCTAATGCCGTAGCTAGTGCATTAAACACCTCTTCCCTATAATGAACTTGTTGAGTACGCTCGTACTCATCCCACTCTTAAATCCCCTGCTTAGATATGGAGGCATCGAAGGAGGATCTACATGCAACTCAAAGGCCGAGGAGTCAACCACTACTTCATGGGACAGGACCCTGTCAGAAGAGTCTGATACCACATCCAACAAGGAGAAAACCTAGATTAGCAATAGAAAGGAACTAGCTTCCTAAACTTAGCTCCTATTTAGCTAGAATCTATTCATAGCCTCTGTAGCTAGTTAAATACTCTAGAAATAGAGTTCGTGCTAGGATTAGACTTTGAGTCGTTTTTCTGGAGTTTATTTGCAGATTTACCTCATTGTAAAGTAGGAGGCTGTGATGATCTTATGTAACAGGATCTGTGTGTAATTCTATAGACATGCCTTGGACCCGCATATGTTTCTGTTGTACCACTCTGAGCGATATAATACTAGTGGAACGGTGTTTCATTGGTGTTATATCAGACTTGCATACTACACCATGCAGTGGTATGCCGGGTCACCACAGTTGGTATCAGAGCAAATGCTTTGACCCTAGGATTAAAACCCTTTAAAGGAGACCTATAGGATTGGTAGTGTCTATAGGAAGTTGTCTTAGCTAAATCAAATCTTCTTATGACTTGAGATGGATATTCACTTGAGAATAATCCTGACACACTTGAGTCAAACTTTCTTACTTATCTTTGATAAGTGAAGTTAGTTAGCTAATTCCAAACATGTAGAACGACACCATTAAGTCCTTATAACAATAGATGAGTAGACCATAGTTGGTATACAATACATGGTAGTCCAAAGAGAGGATACAACCATAAGGAAGATATCCTATTGGAAGATGTGTACCAACCCCTGTTATGATTAAATAAGAAGTTATTCAGAACTGTAATATGAGTAATACTAAGTGATAAAAATAGTATATTAGGAAGATATCCTACCAGAAGGGTATACCAAAACAAGTAATGGGTAAGTAAAACTTATCCAAACTTGTGAAACATTTGATAGTAAGTGATAAATATAAGTTATATGAGGTAGTATAGACCATGATGAGTCAACCATGGGAGGTAAGGAAGAGAGATATGAATAAGATATGCTTATTTACAAGGTAGAGTTGTTAATCATATATGATTCACCTGAGAATCATTATGTGATGGACTAGAATATTATAAATACTTAGAAGAAGTACAATAAGAAGTCAGGTGTTCACCAATACCGTAGGAGTTGTGTTCCAAAACCATGGGAAGTGTGCCAAGCACATCATGACCATGGGTTTATGGTAGTAACCCTTGGAAGTATGGGAGCTATGTCTTAATAAATAGGTATTCAGAGTAGACATATGTTAGAACTAAATGTATCATAGGAAGTAGTCCTCAATAGCACGTATATATGGATACTATGTTGTTAGTACTTCCAAAGGGATTAGGTCAACCATAACTATCCTAGATCACTTTGTTTCAAGTTTATCTCATTGCAATTGTGCAATTAAGATAAATGTTGAGACAAATAGTAGAAATTCACGTATTCGTGCTAAGTATCACGATATAAACCTATATTATGTGGTGTTATATACTACACATCTCAGCCTGATGTTTAGAGATGTCTTACTCAACAATCATATTCAGGCTTACGATGGTGTGTATTATAAGCACAAAGCTGAATCTTCTTGGATTTTATTGGATTTTCATTATTTGACTAGATCCATACATGAAGTTTGACCTTGATATGCAAATGCATGTTGTTATATCAAGTTCTTACTTGATGCTATAGATCTAGAGGGTAATGGTAAACGTGAGAGGAAGTGACGAACTCTGAAGATCTTAAAGACAAGATGAAGGTTCATCAGAAAAAGGAAGTAAAGTTGTGGGAAGTAATCACAATACTCTGAAGGAAGTACAATCAGAAACTCATGCTTACCTCAACAGAGGAGTACTTTAGTACGAAAGAAGCATGAGGGTGAGAAATATAATGATTATGGTGAAGCTGAAGCAGATCCATAGTTACTGTAGAAGAGGGAATGCATGGGAAATCACTCAGGATACTATAATCATAGTGTCAGCTAGTGGTTTTCTTGCAAAATAAACCCTGAATGAAGGAAGATGATTTAGGAAACCATAGCAGATATAAGAAGAACATAGTTGATATCAGAAGACCACAATTGATATAGTATCAATACTGCGAGATAAAATAGAAGATGTCTCGTCCAGTTGATCAGAACCTATAATAGAGTCCATTTTTAGATATCAAATAGCCACAGTTGGTATAATAACCACAGCTGGTATCAATTGGTATTACAAATAGTCCACGATTTAATTATTTGTAACAAAAGTTTGTGAACAAATAAAAATCTTGTCAGCCAAATAGCTAGATCTATAATCTTTTAGTTGAAGGATTCACATTGGATGTCCACAATTGAGTGGATACACCACAAACATTCTTCGCGAGACCTTAGAAGAAGTAAAACCCATAAGTTAGAACCAGACCAATAATCCAACCATAAGTCCAATAGTTGGGAGGAAAAGGAGTTGAAGACCATAAGAAAACTCTAAGGGGTAAAGTAAAGATTGAGTTAGATGTACAATGACTCAATACTTTAAGGAAGATAGAAGAAGAAGGTCTGAACTGAGAGGAAGTTCGATCTTATTTTCATAAGATTGTTGACACTACTTTCAGATGGATGTCAGACCAGAAGCCGAGGTTCATACCTCGAGGAAGTAAGAAGTGGACTATAACTTGAGAAAGTGAGTAGTATTTACTCAGAAGTATGAAAGCTCAAGTAAGTTAAGCATAAAGAAGTTGGACGAAGAAAATACCATAGACCAAATACAGCCCAAGAAGGCCAAAGACCGAAGGAAATTGACCATACTAGAACCACAGACTAATTGAATGATTCCTTTCATGGAACCTAAATAACCCAAAATAGTTATAGGTATTAACTATAAACCATGATTGGATAGGCTAAATGAGTCTAACCTTCTTAGTAAAAGAAACCATCAAAATCATTTCCATGGTAAGTACCTTACTAAGTACCATTATTGCACTTTTGGTAGTAAGGGAAAACAAAGACCTATTTATCAATTAGGAGTTTATTATCAAATTAGTCTTCAGTTAAGACTAGCAGCATCAGAAGAAGTCCCAATCATTGAATCTTCAAAGAGAAAGGAAACAAGATTATGACATTGAAAGAAATCATGGAATTGAAGTAAGAAACCATGATTCAGAGGCAAACTCTAATTGATTCCAGGAAGAATCTGGACAAGGGATATATTCAAATATATCCAACAAGATCAATACGGAGTTTGAGAGAAGTCGTAGTCTGCACAAGTCAGATCCACACTCCGGAAACGTGAGAGAGTTCAAACTTCGAGGACGAAGTTTAGTTTAAGGGTAGAGACTGTAATATCCCAGGTAATGGGGTTACAAAAACAAAGGAAACAGATGTGTGCATTGCATTCATGCATAGAAAATCTGGGGAATTTTCGCGCTTAAAAGTAAAACAGTCACAGTAACTGAAGTTTCACTTGATCTTGGTGGAATTGAAGTAGCTCATCAAGTCAAGCGCTATAAACCTCAATGTGACTTTGTTAAAACCTTGTTTTGGGAAAAGATGATTTGATCTAAGGGGTTAGATCAAATGGAATTAAAACCAATAAAAGAACATATGAATCAAGGATCAACTACTTGATCTTATTTAAGATCACAGCATGGTATTCCTTGCCATAACCTATGAACATCCATTTAATTGGAAAATCAAGTAACAATAAATGAAGAAACCATTCTTCACTTATCTTTTCCATGTCCTAAGATTAATCTAGGAACCTATCATGAACCTCATGATATTCATTCTACTTTAATTTTGGAAACAAGACAAGGAGATCCAACTAAGGAATATATATCCTTCTCTATTCCATATTATTATACATCAAACTTAGAGAAGTGGGAGTTCTATGTTACTTATTAGAGAAGCAATTGAAAACCTTAAGCTAAAACCTTGGATATACATCCATGTATTCCAACCATCACTTTGAAGAGAAACCCTAGGATATTATTCCAGACCATTCCTAGGGAGAGAACCCAATTATATTAAACATAGATATTAATGACCACATCATCCTCTATGGAGCCTAACCTTAGGTTAGTATTGAAGACCTTTCCAAATGAGAGAGATCAATCATACAAATCATAGCTTTATCTAGTTAAGAATAAAGGACAACCATTGAACTAGAGTATTAGGAGTACACCATACCCTAGAATAAACCATTCCTTTACAAGAGAGGTCAAGTTATGGTGTTACACTCAAGTTAATGAGGCAACACTTAGACTTGGGGAAGAGAACTATCTGTATAACAAGATGATCATATCATCATTGATTAAGTAGAACCTTAACATAATATCTCAGGCATTCTCCTGGGATATAAACTTTAGAGGCAACCATAGCAGTTCCATTCCAGAAGGTAAAGTAGAAGTACTATACCTATATGATCAAGACAATGCTTGATCATGGAAGTGAGAACCCATTTAATGAGAGATCCCTAGGAATCCAAACCTTGATCATCATAATTTGAGTAATGATCATAAACCCTAAGAACTTGAGGTATTGAGAATAAACCCTAATAGGATAAGTAGATCTCATTCACCACATGAAATCATAGGGTGGTAGCTAGTAAGCAACCATCGGCTTATATCCTAATCTTAACTTGTAAACCATTTGGTGATCATAAGTAGAATCCTAGCACATCTATAATTCCTTCATTCCTCAATTAAAGGAACTAAGAAAATCTTAGATTCAAACTCCATACTTAATATAGTGAGAAACCATCCATCTATATGACCAAAGTTAACTATAAAAAGAACAATAACAACTTTAGTTACTTTAAACAATAGATTTAGGATATAATAGAAATCTATTGGTGCAAGATAAAACCAATTCTCAAGCCTTAGTTATTAAAGGAGAACAGAAACAATTAAGCGAGTAATCATATTACCTTGGTTAGGGGAGATTAAACCCTAGCAAATGCAATATGATGTCATCCCAATTCCATAAACTAGAATTAAATCTCAACCCTAGTTTGAGTATCACTTGGGTGATCATAACTTAAACCTAAGCCACAACTAAGTTCCAAACTATATGCCCTTTGGTAAATAACATTAGAACCCTAGTACTGCACATTAATCAATTCTTATGCTTCAATTCTTGAACATAAGAAAAACCCTGTGCTACATTATATGGTTTAAACCATATATGTAGTGATCAACTATTTATTTTGGTAACCAAGCACAACCATGATGGAACAATACCTACCCTAGATTATTTCAAAGATAATAATAACATCAACTTTACAAGGGGGTTGTAATAGAAATCATAAAACCCTAATAAAATGTTGCTCACATAAAATAATATGCAAGTGATTAATTCCTCAAATGGAAACCAAGACATAATAACAATCTCTGAAATACTTTGAGATGAAAGTACCCACTCTCATAATTCTAAACAGAATTGATTGCATAATAGAAAGTGAATAAAAATAAAAATATAAGTTTATATTTAAAGGTTATGTTGAATAAGTTCACAAATATGCAAATAATCTAATATAAAATATGAATTCAAATAAAATAGTCAAACAATAGTCAGTATACTAAATCTTGAATGGATTAGCATAATGACAAATATCTGCAAATAGAATTGAATTCAAATTTGAGTTGAAATAGAAAATATACAATAGGAAAAATAAAAAAACAGAGAAAAAATAAGGGAAATACTTACCTGGCCGAGCAGCCCAGCACCACAGGCCACCGAGCCCAGCAGCAGCCCATGGCCCAGCACCACTTCGTAGCCCAATACCCCTTCATCACAAAAACTCGAGGACGAGTTCGTCCTCATCCCCTCCGTGCACTGGAGGCCACCGCGACGCCGTGTTCTCCTTCTCCCCCTCGCTGGCGCCTTCTCCTTCATCGGCGTCGTGACGAGGCACTCTTCGATGCCCTATAAAAACCCCAGCACGAACCTTAGCCGGACTTTCTTCCTCCTCTGCTCCATTTTCCCCCATACCCGAAACCCTGGCTCCGCCGGTCACCATTACTGTCGGCGATTAGAGCACCCCCGAGCCAATCTAAGCACACCAGCGTGATCGCCGTCCTCGACTTGCTACACCCACGGGAGGAATCGAGCCGTCGTGACCGAAATCGGCACCGACGACATCATCTCTCCGACGGCCGGAGCCATCGATTCCGGCGAACTAGACCTCCCCGTGCCACGCCGTCAAGCCCTGCGTGCTCCTGGTGAGCCACTGACCCTCCTCGCATGCACACTTTGTTCGATTGCATCCCGAATCGTCGCCGTGCCGTTGAATCGTGAGCACCGCCGCAGCACCTCGCCGTCGAGCTTGCTCCGGCGACCAAATAGGGGCGGCGTTGGTACCAACATGCTCACCTCGGCGCGCTGAGCCTCGTAGTGTAGGTAGTCTGCCCGCGCGAGCGCCGTATCGCCGTCGACCACCGTCACTGGCCGCCGGTGAGGCATGATGACCCACAAGTATAGGGGATCGCAATAGTCTTCGAGGGAAGTAAAACCCAATTTATTGATTTGACACAAGGGGAGACAAAGAACACTTGGAAGCCTTAACAGCGGAGTTGTCAATTCAGCTGCACCTGGAAACAGACTTGCTCGCAAGGGTTTATCGATAATAACGATTTTATAGCAGTAGCAGTAGTGAAATAACAGCAGCAGAGTAACAGAGACAGCAGTAGTGATTTTAGTAAACAGCAGGATTAAAATACTGTAGGCACGGGGACGGATGATGGGCGTTGCATGGATGAGAGAAACTCATGTAACAATCATAGCAGGGCATTTGCAGATAATAATAAAACGATGTCCAAGTACAAAGCAATCAATAGGCATGTGTTCCATATATAGTCGTGCGTGCTCGCAATGAGAAACTTGCACAACATCTTTTGTCCTACCAGCCGGTGGCAGCCGGGCCTCAAGGGAAACTACTGGATATTAAGGTACTCCTTTTAATAGAGTACCGGAGCAAAGCATTAACACTCCGTGAACACATGTGATCCTCACATCGCTACCATTCCCTCCGGTTGTCCCGATTTCTGTCACTTCGGGGCCATCGGTTCAGACAAATGACATGTGTATACAACTTATAGGTAAGACCATAAACAATGAATATCATGATGAAACAATAACATGTTCAGATCTGAGATCATGGCACTCGGGCCCTAGTGACAAGCATTAAGCATAACAAGTTGCAACAGTATCATCAAAGTACCAATTACGGACACTAGGCACTATGCCCTAACAATCTTATGCTATTACATGACCAATCTCATCCAATCCCTACCATCCCCTTCGGCCTACAGCGGGGGAATTACTCACACATGGATGGGGGAAACATGGCTGGTTGATGTAGAGGCGTTGGCGGTGATGGCGGCGATGATCTCCTCCAATTCCCCGTCCCGGCGGAGTGCCAGAACGGAGACTTCTGGCTCCCGCGACGGAGTTTCGCGATGTGGCGGCGTTCTGGAGGGTTTCTGGCGACTTCGACTTCTCTCCGTGTGTTTTTAGGTCGAGGCCGATAAGTAGTCCGAAGGAGGGCATCGGAGGCCGGCCGAGGGGGCCACACCACAGGGCCGCGCGGGCCCCCCTGGGCCGCGCCGCCCTATGGTGTGGGGCCCTCGGGCCTCCACCTCAATTGTCCTTCTGGCTCCGTTAGTTTCCTTGGAAAATAGGGCCTTCTGCATAAATTCCGAGGATTTTCCCGAAAGTTGAATTTCTGCACAAAAACGAGACACTGTGAGCAGTTCTGTCGAAACAGCGTTAGTCCGTGTTAGTTGCATCCAAAATACACAAATTAGAGGCAAAACAATAGCAAAAGTGTTCGGGAAAGTAGATACGTTTTGGACGTATCAACTCCCCCAAGCTTAGCTTATTGCTTGTCCTCAAGCAATTCAGTTAACAACTGAGCGATAAAAGAACTTTCACGAACACATTTGCTCATATGATGTATATATTCTCATGCTATGGCTAATACTTAAGCAATTCATAATGAGATACATGCAAATAAGATCATCTAACAGCTATGTCAATCATGAAGAGGTACCAACAATTAATAAGAAGCATCATGAATCATGTATATAAGCAAGATTGCAATGTTCATAAAAGAGTATGATAAAGTGGTATCTCGCTTGCCTGTATTTGGTTGGCAAAACATAAATGCCCGGGCACCTCTGGAGTTCATAGAAAGACTAGAAGTAGTGATTGTCAAAAGATAAATGCATCAAAGTTATACCACAATCAATCATATTTTGAGACCAGCATATTATACTAAGAATGACAGTTGTGCTCTCAAGATAGTGCTCAAAGAAATAATGGAGACACAACATAAAAGTAAAAGATTGACCCTTCGCAGAGGGAAGCAGGGATTAACATGCGCTAGAGCTTTTCATTTTTATAAAGACAGGAGTAATATTATTTTGAGAGGTGTTTGTTGTTGTCAACGAATGGTAATGGGTACACCAACTACCTCGCCAACCGGACTTTCAAGAGCGGCTCCCATGAATTATTGCATATTTATTTGGCACTCCTTCCAACCTTTCTTGCACAAACCATGGCTAACCGAATCCTCGGGTGCCTGCCAACAATCTCATACCATGAAGGAGTGCCTTTTTATTTTAGTTTTATTTTGATGATGACACTCCCCCCAACCTTTGCTTACACAAGCCATGGCTAACCGAATCCTTCGGGTGCCGTCCAACAATCACAAACCATGGAGGAGTGTCTATTTAAGTTAATTAATTCGGGACTGGGAAACCCATTGCCAGCTCTTTTTGCAAAATTATTGGATAAGCGGATGTGCCACTAGTCCATATGAGAGTCCGTCAAAAGTAAATGACAAGGTTGAAATCTAAACACCACATACTTCCTCATGAGCTATGAAACATAAACACAAATTGAGAAGCATTTTGAAGGTTTTAAAGGTAGCGCACGAGAATTTACTTGGAATGGTTTGAAATGCCATGCATAGGTATTTATGGTGGACACTTTTGGAACAACTTGGTTTTCAGGTGTTTGGAAGCACGAGCAGCGTTCCCGCTCAGTACAAGTGAAGGCTAGCAATAGACTAGGGAGCGACAAATCAAGAGAGCAGTAACTGTCATAATCATGCTTGCGGCAAAATATATTAACGGAGGCATAAAAGTGATACAATAACTCTGAAGCAATATAAATCATCGAGGCTTAATTGACTTTTTGTTCAGTCATATGCATGCGTGAGCATGTGCCAAGTCGATATAAATGAATTATTCAGAGGAGGATACCACAATGCCATACTTACTTATGAATAAAACAATGCAAGCAAACATCCATGACATGCTACTCATATTAATAAATTGGAGCTAAACATGAGAGATCATAAACTACTAGACTTTCTCAAATAACATATACCTCACATGAACCAACTAAGCATGCTCACATGGATGAGTATATGTACAAAAATGAAAACAAATAGAGTTCATACCAGCCTCTCACCACAATCAGATTGTCGTAGATCGTCATTATTGCCTTTTCACTTGTGCAGCTTGGATAATATGAAATGAAAACCACGCTCCAGCCACCGAATACCATTGAACTCATAAAGAACTTTACAAACCAAAGAAGAACAGCAAATATTTTTGGTGTTTTCGAATTGCAAATAAGAACAAGAGGAAACAAACAAACAAAGCAAAATCTTTTTGGGTTTTCTTATAGCAAACTAGCAATAGCAAATAAAGTGAAACAAATGCAAGAAACCAAAGCAAACAAATGGTGAAGAGAAACAACAGAAATATTTTTGGTCTTTTTGTGTTTTGGGAAGGAAACAAAGCAAGAACAAGAAATAGCAAATTAAAAGAAACACATAACAACAGGATGACAGAAATCTGCCAAAACCTGACAGCAGTACAGAAATCGATTTTTACAAAAATCTTACGTTGCTCAGATCGAAAAGTGTTTAACTAATGAAAGTTAGATAACAATCTGGGGAACCTGCACAAAAATTGGCAGCTCAAAATGACGCTCTGGATATTTTTGAGAATTTTTACGGTAACGTTCCAGAATCTGTTTTCAGGCAGCACTTCCCCAAATATCATCTTCTTCTCATTAGAAAACCACTCAAACGAACAAAACAAGTATGTGCAAGTATCCAGCAACCATAATATGCAAAGAATGAGTGATGCCGGTATACCTCCCCCCAAGCTTAGGCTTTTGACCTAAGTGGAGTTCAATCCCATCGATCCCATGAGGTAGTGTCTCCGTAATATGAAGATGGGTCGTATTCCGGGTATGTGCTAGAAGAAGCACCCGGATATGTGACGGTGTGGTCGTAGGAGGCCCGTTGTCCTCTTCGGGCGCGAAGCTAGGCGCGATGATGTCTTCATTGTATGATCGCCTAATCCGGGTGGCGGCCCTAGAGGGCCTCCCGGTGCTGGTTGTCCCTTTCTTGAACAACTCTCCAAAACTGAACTTCTTCATAGCTTCTCTGAAATTTTCAACAAATGACATAAAAATTTGATTTGGTGACATATTATTGAGGGAAACTACCATAGGAACTTGCTAGAGTACTAATCATGCATCAAAACTAGTTTCTACCACTTAGAACAAGCATGCAAGCTCACTAAACATGTTACCTACAGCAGCAAAATATTCAAGATATACTCAACCAAACAAAATTCTACTTGGATGGGTGGAGGAGTCACATACCAAGGAGCAAATGTGCCAAATTTCAGCAAGAAATCTGGGCTGAGCAAAGAGATCGAGAAATCTGGAGCTCTGGAGCAAAAACGCGAGAGAGAGGAACTTGGTACGAGTTTTTTCGGGAGAGAGAAGGTGCTGGGAGGAAGAGATGACAAAGTGGGGCAAAGGGGGGCCCACACCACATGGTGGCGCGGCCACCTCCTTGGCCGCGCCGGCCTGTGGTTTGGCGCCCTCTGGTGCCCCACAGGTCATCCTCTGGTGCTCCCAGGTGCCTCGTCGAAAAATAGGACCAACGGTATAATTTTTGTGAATTTTTGAAAACTTTGAAAAACGCACATTTCTGGGTATTTAGTTTATTATTACTGGCCAGGAAAAATTTCGAAATCTTCAAATAACTAAAGAACTTTGCAAATTAAAAGTGCTACAGCAACTAGAGCAAGTGGAGGGAGAAAGAGATGTTGTTTACCTCCTCTATGCATATAAAAAGTATCTGTTAACAAGGTTGATCAAGTCTTGTCACCAAATAACTTTTTCATAGCATAAGAAGAAATAAACCTCAAATCAATCATGTTACCTTGAATTGTATTGATATGGATCCAATCACGAGAGTTTGATATTCTTCCTTAGGCTCATATATAGGACAATCAATAGTTCCCACTTTGATAGTTCTCACATTAGAAATAGTATTAACTCCACACGCTTTCTCAATCCTCTTGGGGAAATAAACGGTATGTTCCCTATCATCAACATTGAAAGTAACCTTTCCTTTGTTGCAATCAATAACAGCCCCTGCGGTGTTAAGAAAAGGTCTCCCAAGAATAATAAACATATTATCATCTTCAGGCATTTCCAACACAACAAAATCAGTTAATATCAAGCAGTTAGTAGTAACTTGAACAGGAACATTCTCACATATACCAACAGGAATAACAGTAGATTTATTAGCCATTTGCAAAGATATATCAGTAGGTATCAACTTATCTAAATAAAGTCTCTTATAAAGAGAAAAAGGCATAACACTAACACCGGCTCCCAAGTCACATAGAGCAGTTTTAACATAATTATTCTTAATAGAACAAGGAATAGTAGGTATACCTGGGTCGCCCAACTTCTTTGGAATTTTGCCATTGAAAGAGTAATTAGCAAGCATAGTGGAAATTTCCTCATTGGGGATTTTCCTTTTGTTAGTAACAATATCTTTCATATACTTTGAATAAGGAGGCAATTTAATAGCATCAGTCAAAGGGATTTGCAAGAATAAAGGTTTCATCCAATCGCAAAATTTATTATAGTGTTCTTCTTCCTTTGATTTTAGTTTCTTAGCAGGAAAAGGCATTTGCTTTTGCACCCAAGGTTCTCTTTCATTACCATGTTTCTCAGCAATAAAGTCTTCTTTAGTATACTTTTTATTTTTAGCATGCTTTTCAGGTTCTTCTTCAACCTCTTCTTTATCAGGAGTATCATTCTTGTCATTATCATTATCATTATCATGTTCATTACCACTTTCAGTTTCAGCATCAGAAATAGAAATACTATTAGGATCATTAACAGGTTCAGAGGATTCTACAACATTTTTATGTTTCTTCTTCTTTTTCTTCCTAGAATGAGCACTAGGTTCAATGTGTTGAGAATCTTGTTCAATTCTTTTGGGATGCCCTTCAGGATATAGAGGATCCTGGGTAGAGACACCACCTCTAGTTGTTACTTCATAAGCATGTTTCTCTTTAGAATTATTCCCTAACAAGTCATTTTGCACTTTAGTGAGTTGATCAATTTGAGTTTGAATCATATGAAAATGTTTAACAAGCATCTTAACATCATTGGAGGTTCTCTCCACAATATCATGCAATTCACTAATAGCTTGAGAATTTTCCATTAAATGATTCTCTACTCTCATATTAAAATTTTCTTGCTTAACAATATAATTATCAAACTCATCTAAGCATTGTGCAGGAGGTTTCGAATACGGAATATCTTCCCTAGTAAAGCGTTGAAGGGAGTTTACCTCAATCATGGATGAAGGGGGAATTATCTCACATATATCTTCTATAGGAGGTAGATTCTTCACATCTTCAGATTTAATACCTTTCTCCTTGAGAGACTTCTTGGCTTCCCTCATATCTTCATCATTCAATTTAATTAAACCCCTCTTCTTCAATATTGGCGTTGGAGTTGGTTCAGTCGTAGTCCAATCATCATGATTCCGGCTTATTTTAGCCAATAATTCTTCGACGTCGTCTGGAGTTCTTTTCCTGAAAACACAACCAGCACAACTATCCAAGTATGCCCTAGACTCAATGGTTAGTCCACTATAAAATATATCAAGCAAATCATGCTTTTCCAGATCATGCTCAGGTCGAGCTCTAATAAGAGAGCAAAATCTCGACCAAGCCTCAGGCAATTTCTCTTCATCTCCCTGGTCAAAATTATAAATTCTCTGCAAGGCAATATGTTGAGCACTAGGAGGAAAGTATTTGCGGAAGAAAACATCAAGCAATTCTTTCGGACTTTTAATAGAATTTGGTGGCAAATTATTATACCAAGTTTTAGCGTCATCCTTTAATGAGAATGGAAAGATTTTAGCAACAAAGTAAGTACGCATCTTGACATCATCAGAAAACAAGCTACTTAGAGTAGATAACTCAGTCATGTGTTCAACAGCACTTTCTTTTTCAGTACCACAAAAGGGTGTTTTCTCAACAATAGCTATATGAGATAGATCAAGAGAAAAATCATAATCTTTATCCCTAATGTTTATAGGAGATGTGGCAAACTTAGGATCAGGAGACAGTTTATATCTAACAGCATGTTCTGCAAGCAACTTTTTAATTTTTCTTGCATCAGTAGTAGCATTGCATTTTTCAATAAAATCATCATTAAGCTCCACATAATCTTCCTCAGGATCATCACTAAAATAATCAAGTTCAGGTGAACTAACAGGTGTAGTAGCATTAGGAGTTTCAGTATTTTCAATTTGTCTAGACCTAGCAATTGTAGCATCTAGAAAAGATCCCAATGAACCACTATCATCAAGCACAGCAGAAACATTATCAATATTATGAGAGTGTTCAGATTCAGCAGATGTACCCACATGCGAAGCATGTGGCGGTGAAACAAGTTTATCAATCACAGATGGTGAATCAAGAGCAGCAGAGGTATTCAGAATTGTACCTTTTCTTGTAGTGGATGGTAATATGGCGATCTTAGTATCGCGAGGTTTACCCATGATGGAGAATTTTCAGCGAACAATATTAATCCAAGTGAACTTCCAAATAAAGCTATGCTCCCCGGCAACGGCGCCAGAAAATAGTCTTGATGACCCACAAGTATAGGGGATCGCAATGAGTCTTCGAGGGAAGTAAAACCCAATTTATTGATTCGACACAAGGGGAGACAAAGAACACTTGGAAGCCTTAACAGCGGAGTTGTCAATTCAGCTGCACTGGAAACAGACTTGCTCGCAAGGGTTTATCAGTAATGTGATTTTATAGCGATAGCGATAGTGAAATAACAGCGAGTAACGAGACAAAGTAGTGATTTTAGTAAACAGCAGGATTAAAATACTGTAGGCACGGGGACGGATGATGGGCGTTGCATGGATGAGAGAAACTCATGTAACAATCATAGCAGGGCATTTGCAGATAATAATAAAACGATGTCCAAGTACAAAGCAATCAATAGGCATGTGTTCCATATATAGTCGTGCGTGCTCGCAATGAGAAACTTGCACAACATCTTTTGTCCTACCAGCCGGTGGCAGCCGGGCCTCAAGGGAAACTACTGGATATTAAGGTACTCCTTTTAATAGAGTACCGGAGCAAAGCATTAACACTCCGTGAACACATGTGATCCTCACATCGCTACCATTCCCTCCGGTTGTCCCGATTTCTGTCACTTCGGGGCCATCGGTTCCGGACAGCGACATGTGTATACAACTTATAGGTAAGACCATAAACAATGAATATCATGATGAAACAATAACATGTTCAGATCTGAGATCATGGCACTCGGGCCCTAGTGACAAGCATTAAGCATAACAAGTTGCAACAATATCATCAAAGTACCAATTACGGACACTAGGCACTATGCCCTAACAATCTTATGCTATTACATGACCAATCTCATCCAATCCCTACCATCCCCTTCGGCCTACAGCGGGGGAATTACTCACACATGGATGGGGGAAACATGGCTGGTTGATGTAGAGGCGTTGGCGGTGATGGCGGCGATGATCTCCTCCAATTCCCCGTCCCGGCGGAGTGCCAGAACGGAGACTTCTGGCTCCCGCGACGGAGTTTCGCGATGTGGCGGCGTTCTGGAGGGTTTCTGGCGACTTCGACTTCTCTCCGTGTGTTTTTAGGTCGAGGCCGATAAGTAGTCCGAAGGAGGGCGTCGGAGGCCGGCCGAGGGGGCCACACCACAGGGCCGCGCGGGCCCCCCCTGGGCCGCGCCGCCCTATGGTGTGGGGCCCTCGGGCCTCCACCTCAATTGTCCTTCTGGCTCCGTTAGTTTCCTGGGAAAATAGGGCCTTCTGCATAAATTCCGAGGATTTTCCCGAAAGTTGAATTTCTGCACAAAAACGAGACACCAGAGCAGTTCTGCTGAAAACAGCGTTAGTCCGTGTTAGTTGCATCCAAAATACACAAATTAGAGGCAAAACAATAGCAAAAGTGTTCGGGAAAGTAGATACGTTTTGGACGTATCAAGGCACATGGTTGCCACGTCGGCACCATGTGGCAGCCAACGTGGCTTAGGCCCACCTGCCAGTGACCCTGTGTAGCAGTAGCCTGGGTGCGTTTAGCAGATGTTGTGGGTATACTTTATGGGTATATCAACGACATGGCCTGGATCCGGCAAGCCCGGGTGGCCCACCGACGGTGATGGTGGCATATGGCCCATCGGGCAGCCCAGTTGCTGTTGATCGCGAAGGATGAAGTCCAGCCCAGGAATGAGGAGCCGGATCTTAACCGACCTACGAAGGAGGCCGGATCCGTGGAGGCCCATAAAGTATCCGGATCCAGCACGGCCTAGAAGGAAGGAGGATCCTTGACGTACACGGCAAGATATTGTACCGTAGTTAGGTAACTTGTATTCCGGCTAGGACTCTCCATGTAAACCCTAGATCTGTGCGTCTATATAAGCCGGATCCTGGGAGCCCTAGAGGCACAACCACAACTCATTGTAACAACGCCAAAGCGCCCAGATAATTCCAGACAAGCAGCAGTAGGCCCTGTCATCATGCAGGTGTTCCGAAGCTGGGTAAATCGCGTACTACCGTCTCGTGTGCACTCCGCCCTATGGTCCCTACTTCTTTTCCCCCTCGTGAGGATCCCTCCTCCGGGTACCGTCGATTAGGCAACGACAGTTGGCGCCCACCGTGGGGCCTGTGGCGTCTGGAGGCCGGAACCGGGAGGGTTCCGCCATGGGAAGCTACGACGACACCATCGCTGTGGGGCGCGTCCTCTACGCCGGAAATCTGCCGATCGTCCCTCCGGATGAGTGTTGGATTCCGGCTAGGACAAACCCCGTCAAGCTCTCCATCGTCCCAGTTGGCGGCATACACATCTTCATCGGGGAAACCGTCGATACCGACGGAAACCCACTGGTAAGTAACGCAGACGCGACCGCCGCAGAGCTGGACGCTGTCGCGAAGATCCGATCTGAGATGCAGGAGCTTCCCAAGGAAGATTCCGCCTCGGATCTGGAATTTTCAAAGCCCACCCAATCCGCCCCTGAGCAGGAAACAACGGTGGAAGACCAATGCAGATCCGCCTGGGTCTCCCAGGTGTTAGAAAAGCAGAGGTGCCACTTCGTACACTTCTTGGCCCATACCGCCGGAACCGCCCCTCAAGAAGACGGAGCTGGTCCTGAGCAGGTAGAGGCACCGGAAAACGACGCGGATCCGGATCAGGCTGAGCCTGTCGGAGAAAGCGAAACTCCGGTTGAAGAGTCGATTTTGGGCAATCTGAGCCCAATTTCCGGAGATACCCCCTCCATGGATACTGATGAGTTTAACCGCAAGCTAGGGGAGTACGGTTTCGGTGATCAGCCTGAAGTCGACTCCGCCCAGCCTTAGCAGGTTCTCGCAACCGTAGCAGCGCTGGGACAACCTGGATCAGAAGAGGCAACCAACCAATCTGACCCTCAGCCATCCCGCCAAGGATCTCCAATGTCACGGGAGCGACCCCGCAGGGATTCTTCCTCGGAGGAACTCCTGTCACCTGAAGAGATGGTTGCACGAGCAGTTCTTAACAAATCTATAACTTCGGGCGACGCCGCAGATCCGGAGGCTCTAGAGGCCACTAGAAAGGAAATGCTGGCCACAGCCAAGAAGCTCGCCAATACGGCAGCCGCATTAAGGGATGAAAGGGCAGAAGCTGCAAGTTTGATGGACCACTTCGACAGACAGGATCGCGAAATTGCTGACACGCTCGAGCATGTCAAGAGCATGAGGCAAGAATGGGAAGTAAAGATGACCTATGCGCAGGCGGAGGCTGATCGAATCGTTAGAGAAGCAATTCCGCCTCGCAGAATCAACTTCGCCACACCCGCAGAGCAGCAGCCACTGGAAACCCCAAAGGACAACATGCTAAAAGCTGCGGAGCTATTGAAGAAGAAGGACGAAGAGGTTGATATCAACTACCTCCGCAAACTTGTCGCTTCAGCAATGCAGCAGCAAAGCAAGGCGGATACCTCGCGCAGGTTAGAATCCAATCCGGATAACTGTGTATGTACCGCGCAGAAGGACGCTCGCGCCGATCGACATCCCGACGATGAATCACACACCGGATCCTCGGAGCGCAGAAGAAAAACCAGGGAACACCCAAACCCGATCCCCGTTCCGTCAAAGACGCCTTCGTCAGATCCAAGAAAGGGAAAGGATGCAATGTACTCTGGACGAGATAAATATCGCAACCCTTCTCCTCCGCCTAATGGTTACCCGCGACCCCCTCGCCGCCGTAGTCCAGCCGGAAACACCAGGCCCCCAGGGCATGGTGGGATTGTTATCCGCGACAACGTGCTGCCAAGAAACAGAAACAGGGGGCGCTCGCCGGAACCTCGCCGGAACTAGAACAACGATCGTGAGCCCGAGCCTAGGAGGAGTCGGAATGAGGAGCGCGACCCAGAGCCTCGCCGGAGCAGCGACCCGGAGCCTCGCCGGAGCCGGAACGACCAGGGCAGCCAGCGCCATGGCGAAGGCAGCCACAGAAGCCAGAGCCAGCACCGGGAAGGCCGAGGAGAATCGGAAGGCGGAAGCAAGAAATCGGACCGACCACCTCGCAGGTCTCCCTCACCGCCACCTAGCGGTGGCGGCGGAGGTGGAGGCGGAGGCGACGGCCGGAGATCTCGCTCTCGCTCACAATCTCCTCGCCACGGCCCGCGTGACGCGCGGGAACGCCTTAACGAATACAGAACCGACTACATTGGTCCGAAGTGCTTTGGCAGGATGATTCGAGAGGAACCAAAGCCAAGGATGAACCTCAAGCTACCCGGAAACCTGAAGCATTATGATGGCACCGAAAGGCCGGATACCTGGATTGAGGATTACTATAATGCAGTAACCTTTGCCGGAGGAACCCCTAACATCGCCTGCCGCATGCTCCAGTTGTACCTTGTAGGACCAGCCCGGATCTGGCTCAGTGACCTCGAGAAGAACTCCATCTTTTGCTGGTTCGACCTGAAGACCGCTTTCGAGAAACACTTCAGAGGCACCTACAAAAGACCTGCCACGGCAAGCGACCTGCAAGCCTGCATCCAGAAGAAGGGAGAAACCTCAAGACACTACCTCACACGATGGTTGGCATGCAGGAACGAGTGCGAAAACGTCGACCACACAACCGCCATGTATGCCTTCATTGGTGGACTGCAGAGGGGAGGATTGCTGAGGCATACGCTCACTCGTTTGGCTAACTCAAACAAGCTGACTTTGGATGAAATGATCCCCATTGCCAGTGATCATACTGCTGCCGATGATGACGCAGGCGGTGATCTCGCAGCTACAGCAATCCCCCTACATCAACAAAAGAAGAACCGTGATAACGGCAACAGCAGCAGCCATAAGCGCAAGAACCCTGATGACCAGAAGAGTGGCGGATCCGAGATGGTCGCCATGGCGTTTCAACGCGGAGGTTCAGGAGGCGGAAGAGGACGCGGCCGTGGAGGCGGAGCCGGCAGGGGTCAGCAGCATGCCACTGAGGTCACAGCTGGCGGATCCCGCGCCCCGCAAACCTACGAGGAGTACAGAGACATGCCCTGCCTGGCTCACCTGGATCCGGTCACAGGGAAGTCCACCCACACCAACCGCAACTGCAAGTGGGTCAATGATCTAAAGAACGACCCGGAGGCAGGGTACAAGCGAGCCTGGAAGCACCGCCCACGCGGCAAGGGAGGCAAGGGCAAGAACAAGGACAAAGAGGAAGATAGTTCCGAGGCGATGGATGAGGATGATAACTCGCCGGATCCCAAGGTAGGATCCGCAGGTAAATCCAACCCATTCGAGAAAAAGAGCGTGGGGGCTTACCACACCTTCCTCGGAACCCCAATAGTCCGCGCTGCCAAGTCAGCTACCCGGATCCTGAACGCCACAGTTCCGGCTGTGCCGCAGTATGTCAGGTGGTCGGAAGTCCCGTGCACATTTGATAGGGAGGATCACCCTGCCATTGTGCCAAAAGAATGCTACGCCTTGGTTGTAAGTCCCCGCATAGACGGGTATGACTTCTCCAAGTGCCACATGGATGGTGGAGCCAGCCTGAACATCATGTACTTGGAGACTCTAGAGCGGATGAACCTCACCAAGGAACAGCTCAAACACAGCAACACTGAGTTTCATGGCGTGGTTCCGGGTAAGAAGGCGAATTCCCTCGGCAGCATCACACTTCCCGTGGCCTTTGGCGATGTTCATAATTTCCGCGAAGAGAAGATCACGTTTGAAGTTGTGCCCTTCAAGAGCTCCTACCACGTCATCTTCGGCAGGCCCACCTACCACAAATTCCACGCGAGAGCGTGCTACATCTACAACAAGCTCAAGATTCCGGGTCCTAAGGGTATGATTACCGTATCCGGAGACTACAAAAAGGCTCATGAGTGCGAGTTAGGCGAAGCCGCCTTCGCAGAGTCTGTGATATCTGGAGAGGAGCTGCAAGGCTACAGAGCCGCGGTGGATCCGACTGAGATACAGACCACCAAGAAGCAGATCTCCGAACAGAAAACCTCCTTCAAGGCTGCGATAGAAACCAAGAAGCACGACCTCATCAAAGGCGACCCTTCCAAGCAGGTTTCAGTCGGAGCCAACATGGACCCCAAATAGGAAGACGCGCTCGTCGAGTTCCTCCGCGCTAACATGGATATCTTCGCATGGCAACCTTCTGACATGTCCGGAGTACCTAGGGAACTCGCCGAGCACTACCTCAACATAAATCCGGGGGCTAAACCGGTGAAGCAAGCTATGCGACGCTTTGGAGATAAGAAGCGCCGCGCCATAGGAATGGAACTAGCTAAGTTACTAGAGGCAGGTTTTGTAATAGAAGTTATCCACACCGATTGGGTCGCAAATCCCGTCCTTGTACCCAAAAAGAACACTGAAATACTAAGAATGTGCATCGATTACTCCGGCTTGAACAAGCATTGCCCGAAGGATCCGTTCCCCTTGCCGCGCATTGACCAAGTCATTGATTCGACGGCGGGGGCGGAACTTCTGTGTTTTCTTCATGCGTATTCCGGGTATCATCAGATCCGGATGAAGGAGTCCGACCAAAAGGCGACTTCATCCATCACCCCGTTTGGTACTTACTGTTATGTTACTATGCCCTTTGGCTTGAAAAACGCAGGTGCCACCTACCAACGTACGATGCAGCGGTGCCTGAAGGAACAAATCGGCCGGAACGTGCACGCTTACGTCGACGACATCGCGGTCATGACCAGGAAAGGATCCGACTTGATCAGCGACCTCACAGAAACCTTCAACAACCTCCGCAGGTACAAGATGATGTTGAATCCGCTGAAGTGCGTCTTTGGCGTGCCAGCCGGAAAACTCCTTGGCTTCATAGTCTCTCACAGAGGCATTGAGGTTAACCCGGAAAAAATCAAGGCAATCCTGTGTATCAAACGGCCAACTTGTCTTAAAGATGTGCAACGACTAACTGGTTGCGTCGCAGCAATCAGTAGGTTTGTTAGCCGTCTTGGCGAGAAGGCGCTACCTTTGTACAAGCTGCTGAAGAAAACAGACAAATTCGTCTGGGACGACGCAGCCGACGCAGCTCTTCGGGGGTTGAAGGAAATACTCACCTCCCCACCTATCTTGGCAGCCCCAGAGTCGAGCCAATGCTCCTTTATCTGGCAGCTACCAACAAAGTCATCAGCCTCGTCATCGTGGTGGAGCGAAAGGAAGAAGGTCATGAATATGACGTCCAAAGACCTGTCTATTACATTAGCGAGGTACTGACGGAGTCAAAGCAAAGATACCCTCACTTTCAGAAGCTAGCTTATGGAGTGTTCCTAGGCAGCCGGAAGCTGAGACATTACTTCCAAGAGCACCCAGTAACAGTTGTGAGCAAGGCTCCGCTGTCAACAATTCTCAACAACGCTGACGCAACAGGACGTACGGCTAAATGGGGCATCGAATTATCTGCCTTCGACATCGCTTACAAGCCTAGGACTGCGGTTAAATCCCAAGTCTTGGCAGATTTCGTCGCAGATTGGACAGAAGCTCCGGATGCAAGTCTGGAGCCGGAACCAGAAACATGGGTCATGCACTTCGATGGATCCAAGCAGCATCAAGGTTCAGGAGCCGGAGTCACCCTGAAGTCCCCTACCGGAGAAGAACTGCAGTATGTTCTGCAGATCCACTTCGAAGCTACAAACAACATGGCGGAATACGAGGCTCTACTACATGGTCTGCGCATCGCTAAGGAAATCGGGTTCAAGCACATTATATGCTGTGGAGATTCCGACCTGGTGGCACAACAAGTAGCCGGAACCTGGAACGCCAGAAACTCCGTCATGGCGGCCTACAGAGACGAAGTTGACGAGATCGCCAAGTGCTTCCTCGGATACGAAGTCAAGTACGTCAGGAGAGACGATAACACAGCGGCAGACATGTTATCCAAGCTCGGATCTGGCAGGAAGCAAATTCCGCCTGGTATTTTCCTGGAGCACCTACGGATACCCTCCGTTAAGGGCGCTAACCCGGAAAACCCAGAGGTGGCAGTATCTCCGGCAAAGGAAGTGATGGTTATCATTCCGGCTTGGACCCAGCCTTTCCTGGACTACCTCATCGATCAGAAGTTGCCAGAGGACGAGGTCTTTGCGCGACAGATCGTCAGACGAGCAAGATCCTACACAATTGTTGATGGACAGCTCTACAAACGCAGTGCAACAGGGGTATTTCTCAAATGCGTCTCCAATCAAGATGGCATTGAAATCCTCAGAGAGATCCATGCAGGGGACTGCGGGCATCATGCCGCCTCCAGGTCACTCGTTGCAAAAGCTTTTCGGCTAGGTTTTTACTGGCTCACAGCTAAAGAAGATGCTGACAAAATAGTCAAGACCTGCCGAGGTTGTCAGTACTACGCTACTCAACCAAACGCTCCAGCCCAAGAGCTGAAGACCATACCTATCACCTGGCCATTTGCGGTCTGGGGGCTCGATATGGTTGGTAAGTTAAAAAGATCATCTCCTGGCGGTTTTGAATACCTTCTGGTCGCTGTTGACAAATTCAGCAAGTGGATCGAGGCAAAGCCAGTGAGGAAAGCCGATGGTGCTACGGCACTAAAATTTGTCTGCAGCCTCGTGATGAGATTCGGCATCCCACACAGCATAATCACAGATAATGGCACAAACTTCGCTCAAGGAGAGTTGAGGGATTATTGTGAGACAGTAGGGATTCGGCTGGACCTTGCCTCTGTGGCTCACCCACAATCCAATGGTCAGGTTGAAAGGGCTAACGGCCTAATATTATCAGGAATTAAACCGCGCCTTGAAGAACCGCTGCGACGAGCAGCTGGAGCTTGGTCTGATGAGTTAGAAGCTGTTTTGTGGAGTTTACGAACTACCCCTAACAGATCAACAGGGTTTACCCCATTTTTCCTGGTATACGGATCCGAAGCCGTGCTTCCCTCCGACATCATCCACGATTCACCGCGAGTTTCCGCCTACAATGAAGAAACAGCTGACGAGGCCAGACAGCTATCTGTGGACCTGATCGAGGAAGCTCGGAACCTAGCTGACCAGCGCTCCGCCATCTACCAGCAGAAGCTCCGACGCTATCACAGTCGTCGAGTTCGGAATCGCTCCTTCATGGCAGGAGACCTGGTCCTCCGCCTTCGTCAGGTGAAAGACCATAAGCTGCAATCTCCATGGGAAGGACCTTTCGTCGTTAGCAAAGTGCTTCATAACGGGTCGTACTACCTTGTTGATTTCCGCGAGCTGAAGGATAGACCTGCTAATTGGCACCGGAAACGCAAGCGTGAGGATCCGGATGACATCTACGACGAGACAGATCGCCCTTGGAACATCGCACAGCTACGTCCTTTCTACACTTAGCATATTTTTTCCGAGTTACAAACTCTGTAATAGTTATACATGATCAATGAAATAAAGCTTATGGTTCACTCTTTGAGTCTTTTACCTCCTTTACTTGTTCATTTTAGATCGTGTATGTTTTTTCCGACTAAAACCGCAGAGCTGGATGTTTCCGCCTAGGCGTGTATGAAAGTTGTGATTTTCAAAATCGTCCTTTAGGACGTAAGCCTAAGTTTTCTGGTGGAAAATTTTTTCGTTGCGAACTCGTGGATTCCTGGTAGCGACTTCCGGCACCTAGGCTGGGGGCTTGTTTCCGCGGTTATGGACGGACGCCATTGGGTTTCGTCACCGCAGGCGAGCGTTTCCGGCCAAAGGTTTTCCGGCTCGTGGAAGGTCAAACGAGTAAGCCGGAAAATTAACAAACCAGCACTTGCTTTTAACAAACGAAACATGCAAATAATTCTAACGGATAGCAGGATAAGTTTTCCGCCCACGCATAATTGTTTCGTTCCTAGATACTTAAGAATTAAAGTTATATTACAAACCCTCGCTGGGGCCAAAATGATGCATTGTTTCTCTGCAGGACTAAGTTTTTTACTTCTCCTCAACCGGAGAAGTTTCCACGTTGGCATCAGCTCCCCCTGCGTCAGTCGGAGTTTCCTTCTCTGCGTCTTTGGCAGGCGAAGAGACATCTTCATCTTCTTCCGCCCCAGCTGCAGTCGGAGAAGCAGCGCCACCTTGGTTCTTTGAGCTTGTCCATGTATACTGGCTTCCGGATTGGGCTAGCCTGTTTTCCGCTTCGCGATCCTCCAAATGCTCAGCTTCGAGAGGTTCGTCAGCAGGAAGAACCACCTTCTCATAAAATTCATCATGGCGGATCCTCCGAGCAATGCGTGTATCATAGCCGCTAACCGCGTCAAGCAGCGCATTGACATCACATTCCGGAGGAACGCCAGAAGTCACCCGGTCCAGGTCTAAACTCGGATTATGCGCTAAGCACATAGCCAAGGACATGGCAGCTGCACCCCGTGCTGAAGAGGATTGCAGGTCCACAACCAGCTCCGGAAGCAAATCCATCCTCTTGATGAGATTGCGCACATCGCAGATTCGGCTCTTCTTAATGTTGAGGTTGTGACAGATTTTCCTGGAGGCGGAGATGAGATCCTTGCAGTCTTCTCCGGCCAGCTGAAGCAGGTCATCGCGCGGGAACTGGCTCCGACGTTCCTCGTCATATCCGAGTGGATCTGGAAGACGCAAATTTTGTTAAAAACAACAAGCTACACACATGCTGTCGTACAAGTTTCGAGGACGTACCCATGACGTCGGAGTTGAGCAGGTCCCAGCAGCTCTCTGCTGTTTCCATATATTTGCGAAGACCTCCAATTTCTTTTTGCTGCTTCTGGATGATGTCGCTGTCAGTTTGTCTTTTCAGCTCAAACTCACCAGTTTTCCGAACAAGCTCCGAGTTTTTCTCAGAAATTTTCTGTTCTGCCACTGCGAGTTTTGCTTCGAGATTCTTGTGTGCAGCACGTAGAGTCTCCAACTCGGAGGAAGCTGCAGCGAGAGAAGAGGAGGCACCTGCTCATAGTTTAATAAAGCATCAAGGTCGGAAAGTGCGGGACATAACCCACAATCGTCAGATGATCGGAAATTAACCTTGAGCTTCTGAAAGTTGTTTCTTCAGAGCCGCATTCTCCGCCTAAAAGTTCTAGATTTTCTCCGCCTGGCTAATGGTTACACGACGTTGCAGCGCAATGTTTTTGTGCAACTCATAATGCAGGGCTTTTTGTTCCTGCAAAATCTCAGTCAGAAATGGAGTGAGTTCCGCCATCATGGTTTAAGTCTTTCTAAAGCATTGTCGCTGGAAATTTTTTCCGCCATCATGCTTGGGGGCTACCACGACATTTAAAATTTTCCTTTCAAATTGAGTTCTCTAAAAGTATTCAGACGCTAACTGATAAAGTTTCCGCCTAAATACTTGGGGGCTATTGGGGAGTTACCTTTTGCTTGCAAACAAGCTTGTCGAAGAATTCGCCAATGTTTTTCTTGGCGTCCTGGATCTCCGACGTTTCAACGTCCGGTTTGCCCCAGGCATTGTTCAGCATAGCATTGAGCAAATCTTGCTCCAGCTCCCACTTCTCCGCCTCCGTTAGTTTGTTAAAAAACTTCGTGGCATAGGCTTTCGGGGTGGAAGTAAGATCAGCCGGATCTCCAAAGTTTTTGGGGAAAATGACCATATCCCCTGTGGTGGCTTCAGCTTTGCCAGATGAATTAACTTCTGCATCCCCCTGTTTTCGTCCTTCAGTTTCGTCGTTGATGGGACCCTTGCCGCCGGAACCATCTTCGCTCGCTCTATCGCTGCTAACCGGAATTACTTCCGGTGGAGTGGGTGCGGCAGGAGTCGGAGACTGGTCCGCGGGAGGAGGAGAAGGCTGCAGGGGGGCTTGTGGAGCGCTCGGCGGAACTGGCGTCGAAGGACCAACGGCGGGAGATTTCTTCTGCATATACTTAGTGATATGCTCCTGAACATTGGTCCGCGCGGTGGTAGGGTTCGGATTCCTGTGAGCAAGTAAAAGGAAAGTATACATAACACAGCTTACCAAGATAAACAACGCATGTTACTCGGAAGCTTACGCTGCGCCCGGAATGTTGGGACGTGAGGGTTTCCCTGCTGTCGAAAGCATCTTCAGGCGCTGGCGCTCCGCCTTCCTAGAATCAAGCGGAGGTGGTTTGGTCGCCCTGGGTTTCTTGGCGGAAGCCTCGCCGCTGCCCCCGGCGTCGGAGCCAGAGACTTTGGCGCGGGGACGCTTTGTAGGTCGAGGAGCAGCCTTTCGGGGCACTCGCTCTTCTTCCTCCTCAGGGTGTTCCGGATCCTCTTCCACCGAGTCACCGCTTACGGGAACTCGGAGTATGGCGCGTAGGTTTTCCTCCGCCAGAGAGTCAAGCTGCGAAAAGGGTGAGCAGAACAAGTTAAACACTTAGAAAATTATGAAAGGATAAAGGAATGCGAAGGATTAAGTGCTTACCGGAGGACATTTGTCGTGTGTGCTAATATCCTTAATCAGTTCCGGGACCTGTTGGCCCCTAGGAATTTTCACCAACGTCTTGAACCTTCTCTTAAGGGAGTCGGCCGGAAGATCGTGGCGAGTGACTCGGAGGAGATCGTCCGCCCCAGTGTAAGCGCACATCAGGCGTGCGTTGTAGCGCAGGGGCTGGATCCTCCGGGTAAACCAGCTGAGGGTGAGCTGGGCCCCGGTTAGTCCATCATGAACTAACCAGGAAATCCTCCGCGCGGCCTTCTCCAGTATGGGTGTTTGGGCAAGCGTGGGGATGAAGCTCCAGCTCGCCAATTCTTCCGGAGGCGTGTTGCTGAAGGGCGGGAGTCCATCGTGGACGTTCGGAACTGACGCGTTCTTCACATAAAACCATCCGGCGTTCCAGTACCGGACGGATTCGTGGGAGTCGTGAGGAGGATACATCCGACCAGAGCGGAGCATGAACGTCATACTTCCGCAGTTTAACATGGCCTTGTCTTTCGTCTCTTTCTTCACCCGGAAAAAGAATTGCCATAGCTTGATGTCGGGTCGGATTCCGAGATGCCCCTCGCAAAGAGTTGCGAAGTTCGAGAGCAGGAGGTAGGAGTTGGGGCAGATGTTGTGGGGCTGGAGCCCGTACGTGTCGAGGACGGAGAGGAAGAACTCCGAGCAAGGGAGTGATAATCCACGCTCGACCCACGCCTTTGTCATAACGCGTTCGTCCGCGTCGGGATTAGGAATGTCGGAGTCGCGCGTGAAACTCCAATGCTCGGAGATCATGCCTTCATTTTGAAGCTCCCGGAGCTCCGCGTCAGTTGTCTCGCAGGGCCACCATTGACCCCGCACCCCTTCACGGCTCCGGGCCTTGGAAGCTTTCTTGTTCTCCACCTCTTGTACCTTGGCTGCCATTCTAGCTTGGCCTTGTAGCTCCTCTTCGAGCTCTTGGGCTGTTGGGATCCGGCCTAGTAAAGTACTGGAAGAGGTGGAGAACGGTTGAGCAAGCCTAACGTCGGAAACATATGGTGGTAGATACGCAATGGGATCCGGGCAAAATGGTTCCACGGCACTGGGATCCGGGCTACTCGGAGAACTACCAGTGCAGTGAGGAGAACCGTGAGACATGCTTCCGGCTGCACCCATGCGAGCTAAGTTGAGTATCCGGATCTATGCTAAGTTTATCTTCTACGAGGCCGGCGCACGTATCGTTAATGGCGCGGTGGCTCAACGGAGCTCCGGTGGAGTCGAGTTCGCCGGACTTGCAGGGAATCGCTTCGCGTGACCACAAATCAGCGGCGGGAAGGATTTCCCGATCAACCGAGGGAATCTTGGCGCGAGGAGAAGCTTGAGCCGGCGGCGCGTGAAGCTCACCGTGGCGAAGTTCGCCGGAGATGAGATCTGTCGGGCGGCGCGGCGCGAGGAAGAAGACGATGTGGGTGAGAAGGTGAAAGAATGAGAAATTACCGCGGGCGAGGGTTATATATAGGCCACGCGCGGAGATTCGGGATTCGGATCCAATGGTGGAAACGGAACGGTCGCACTGTTGGATGGATGACACGTGTCTTAGGTCAAGTGCGGTAAAACGACGTGGAGGTAACTTAACCATGCACTCCCGAGATTTCCGGCTAAAGATTTGCATCTGCGAAAATTTGGCGCGGGAAAAAAGGAAGGTGTGCGCGGGAAAAGCGGAGTCTCCGTTGCAATACGTGATCTGAAAACGAAGGATTTCCGAATGAATGAACCCGGAATCAAGTAAAAAGTTTTGAAGCTCTTCAAGATTCTCTTCGTTTCTGAGCTGAATGAAGTCGGAGGAATGATGAATCTCGGAGAACTTTGGGGGCTACTGTTGTGGGTATACTTTATGGGTATATCAACGACATGGCCTGGATCCGGCAAGCCCGGGTGGCCCACCGACGGTGATGGTGGCATATGGCCCATCGGGCGGCCCAGTTGCTGTTGATCGCGAAGGATGAAGTCCAGCCCAGGAATGAGGAGTCGGATCTTAACCGACCTACGAAGGAGGCCGGATCCGTGGAGGCCCATAAAGTATCCGGATCCAGCACGGCCTAGAAGGAAGGCGGATCCTTGACGTACACGGCAAGATATTGTACCGTAGTTAGGTAACTTGTATTCCGGCTAGGACTCTCCATGTAAGCCCTAGATCCGTGCGTCTATATAAGCCAGATCCTGGGAGCCCTAGAGGCACAACCACAACTCATTGTAACAACGCGAAAGCGCCCAGATAATTCCAGACAAGCAGCAGTAGGCCTTGTCATCGTGCAGGTGTTCCGAAGCTGGGTAAATCGCGTACCACCGTCCCGTGTGCACTCCGCCCTATGGTCCCTACTTCTTTTCCCCCTCGTGAGGATCCCTCCTCCGGGGTACCGTCGATTAGGCAACGACAGCAGATCTTTTCGTTTTATTTCAAAAATGCATTAATACCTGCAACTTCAAATAAATTTAGAAAATCCAATTTAAGTTAGAAAAATATAAATGAGATATTAAAATTCTTAGAAAAGAAAACTCTATCCAATAAAAATATAAAATGAAATTTTTATTTTCAATAAAAATTCAATTATTTAATACTTGTTATTTAAGCCTTTAATTTAAAATTCTAAATACAATTAAAAATTCAGAAATTAAGAAACCATTTATAAATTAAATAAAACCAATAAGCAAATAAAGAAAACATGAAAACTAATTTTCTTTATTTGCAATCCTATTAAATCTTTATTAGGGAAATTTAAACCCTAAATAATAATTACCCTAATTAGTAAATTATTTAAAAATAATAAAAAGCCAAATTAAATATTAATTTTATTTCAAAGATATTAATAACTTCAACTTTAACATGAAGTTATTAATCATAGAATTAAATTGTAAATAGCAAACCCTAAATTCCACATGGAATGATATTACAACCCTATCATTTCATGTGACTCCTAAACCCTAAATTCATTTAGAAACCTAGCTCTATTATTACATGAGAACCTTAACCTGCCTCTAACCTAAACCCTAGGTTAGAACATGTGATCATGGTACTTTCCTTTCAAACATAGAACTATAATAGCAACTAAATAATTGCCATGATCACATAAAATGTAGAAACCATCATTACTAAATTAGTATCCCATGTGTTCATCTTAATCAAACCTAGATGATCAAATAGAACCAACCATAGTTCCTATCCTTAGAGGCAACAACCTTACCTATCCCTATTTAGCATCACCCCATTGTGATGAACCCTAATAGCAACCATGCCAATATTGTGTATCATATTACATACACACTAAACCCTACTAGTGTGAGATACATATGAACTATCCTATTTAGGAACCAATTATTCCTTACTGAATAAAAAACAATAGTGAAACCTAGACCACCTCAACCCTAATTGCAATACTTCTTATTACTTAAGAAGTATGTTCTTCAAAAGTTATTCTTTTGAAGTAATCTAAGAATCATCACCAACCCTGCTTATAAGGATCCATAAACCCTAGCTAGCCATCACCAACAAGGTATACCAACCTTGATAGCAGCCTTATATAATAAATTTCTCAAGATGCCTAGGCTTAACTCAACCTTACAAGCCCTTGGTGTTGATGAATCCAACTAGGTTGTGATCCATCTAACACTTACTCCAGAAACTAGATGAAACCATAATAAACCATAGAACTCCACAACTCTAATTGTCATACTTATTCTTTATTAAAGAACATGTTCTTCAAAAGTTATTCTTTTGAAGAATAAAATAAGTAATCATTAACCATGCCATATAGCACTAAAACTGACAACTGTTCTTTACATATTAACATTATGCCAATTATCATTCCTTGTGTGCTCAATTGATTACTATGTTTTATTAAATAACTGTACATGATACCAAGTAATCAAACCTTAATAAAAACATTGTTTGTGAATCACTCTAAAAGTGCAACACACATTGAACTAATCATTACAACTCACTAATCCTAAATCATCGGGGTTAGGTCACGCTTAGAACGATGGCATCTCATACTTATGCATTATTGCATCCTTGGCAATCTTTTAAACATCGTCCTTACCGGACGATGATGCTATTTCAGAATTTGGAGTTATTGCATATCGAAGACCTTGTCTGCATAATCTTGCAGCCAAGAAAGGCAAGTTCATCGCTTGCTCATGTCATTTGAGTATTTTTACCAAATTACTTGCAAAGTACTATGTTTATCACTATTGCATAAAAATCAAAACCACTATTTTCATAACTATGAATATGACTATGTGGTGGGCAATGGAACCATGGTATGTGTTGATATGGTGGAGGTTCCATTGCAAGGGTTTATATCCATCTAGGATTAAACAACAAATGTCGTCCAGTGATTCTTGTGCCGTATAACTCGTGTTCACCATAAGATCTGGAGTGGAACGGAGTAGCCAATTGTATTTCCACCTCTCGTACATCAACGGACGCGCTTTACCGGAGAACACTTGATTCCTAGGGTGTATTTGGTGGCTGGGGAAGCCTAAAGTCCCCACGGCTTTGTCCGTAGAACACTTGTAGCCCGAAGATCATTTGGTGGCTGGGGAAGCCTAAAGTCCCCATGGTATTGCGGTCTATGAGGGGTTGCATCTACCGGCGAAGGAGTTTGGTTCGATCCCAAACTGTCGTCGTGGTCGGGGTCCACCCGTAAGTGGAAATAATGGGACCGGCGAGGACCCAGGGTCGGGGATGTAACAAAGGGTGGGTGTGCGAGGTAGCGGAGGAATATGAACGGCTAGGACCTTATACCGGGCCTCACACCAAAGGAAGTGTGGACGGGAAGATCACCCGGTTGGCACCAAGGTTAAGATCTCTTATGGGTAAAGCAACACACCTCTGCAGAGTGTAATGAACCGTGACCTGGCACTCCCTGTTCCGGGATATGGAACTGCGAACGCTGCCGGAAAGGAACTCCATGAAGTTCTAGTAAACCGGTGAAGGCTGACGGACATAGTTCTTCTGAATAAAAGCAACCTTTTGAAGAAATGATTATGAAAACCTGCATTGGGATTAGACTTTCTGGTCTAATGCCGTAGCTAGTGCATTAAACACCTCTTCCCTATAATGAACTTGTTGAGTACGCTCGTACTCATCCCACTCTTAAATCCCCTGCTTAGATATGGAGGCATCGAAGGAGGATCTACATGCAACTCAAAGGCCGAGGAGTCAACCACTACTTCATGGGACAGGACCCTGTCAGAAGAGTCCGATACCACATCCAACAAGGAGAAAACCTAGATTAGCAATAGAAAGGAACTAGCTTCCTAAACTTAGCTCCTATTTAGCTAGAATCTATTCATAGCCTCTGTAGCTAGTTAAATACTCTAGAAATAGAGTTCGTGCTAGGATTAGACTTTGAGTCGTTTTTCTGGAGTTTATTTGCAGATTTACCTCATTGTAAAGTAGGAGGATGTGATGATCTTATGTAACAGGATCTGTGTGTAATTCTATAGACATGCCTTGGACCCGCATATGTTTCTGTTGTACCACTCTGAGCGATATAATACTAGTGGAACGGTATTTCATTGGTGTTATATCAGACTTGCATACTACACCATGCAGTGGTATGCCGGGTCACCACAACATGTGCATATGTACCCACTTATTTTTTCTTTCTTTGAATTGTTTGGAACTTTAAATACCATTTTCGGTTTTTGTTCAGGAGCACAAGCGAAGTACTCTCTAATACAAGCTTACATATCCATTGGTAACTAGTAAAAAGAAGTATTGCATGGTAGCAACATCCATGTAAAGGATCTAGAATCGCTTTTGTGTTGCTATCTTGAGTGTATGGATTGCTCGCGATGTTTTATGATCCTTGTGTTATTATCTTATCATAATAATTAATACCCTCTCCGTCCCAAAATATAAGGTGTGAATTTTTGCACTGTCTCTGATGCAAAACTTTGACCACTAATATAAGTACATGGATTTAGGATGTATAAATGGTAGCATTGCATTCATCTTTCAAGTCTCTTTCATTTCATATATATTTATACAAATTTTATGAACATGTCGTAAGTACAAATTATAGTCAGAGTTGTAAACTGTTGACCAGCGAAATCTAAGTACCAACGTTTGAGTTCCTTCATAATCTTACTTGAAAGTCCAACTGAATTTATGTTTCAATTTAGCTCAAGGGGACATATGGGCAAGGTAAAAGATGTAAGCAAGATCAATTAAGGCTATATTCCTCTATAAACGCACCACAACAGATGTAGGGCAATATATTTAAGTGCTACGGTCGGTTATATAGAGATCGACAAAAATGATTAATGCAACTAGTCCAGAAGAAATAATTGATCATTTAATCAACAACGTTCAGAGGCGGGTCATGTGGGGTCCATGTAGCCCAACTATGCCTAGGAGGGTGCGCGCATGGGTGCGCCTCATGGCGATGCCCTTTGGTCTCCCGACTTCTCCAACCCTAAGATAACCTTTCATATTTATTTTGTGATTTACCAACACCGCAGAAGAGTCACCAAATGAAACAGGTAGACACAAAAACCAACAAAATCCAGGGGTATATATGATGCCCCCCACGGGGGCCTCACAGCGATCTGAGCTTCTCAGTCATCAGATCTTTCTTGCAGCGAATCTTGACCGTCCGTTTTTTGTTCACTGTGACATATAAAAGAGGCAGCGCGCAGTGAAACCCTAGCCGCCGCCCCAATCGCATGTCTCTCCTCCTCCCCAATCCCGATCCCACCTTCTCCTCCAATCCCCTCGCTTCCTCCTCCCCCAATCCCGCTGCCGTCCTCCTCGACCTTGGCGAGCCGATCGCCCGCGCCCCTCGCCTCGCCTCCTGCCTCGTGCTCCACCTCGACCCGCTGCGCCTTCTCCTTCTGTCCTTGCCACCAGCACGAGCAGCGCCGCCTCTACCTCGTGACGTCGACGTTGCGGTCTCCCAAAGCAGCAGCGCCTCACATCGTTGATGTCATCGTCGCTGGGAGGAGCGCCGCCTCATCATCGTCGACACCGGCGCCGCCATCGCGCGACCTCTGCCTCTCGCGAACCTCTCCTCGTCGATCTCGCGGTTCGATGCAAGGTCTCTCTGATCTCTCTGATCTGTCTCTCTCTCTTAATGACCTAGGTAAGAGGAGGCAAGGATGGGGTTAGTCCTGCTGCTCGGATGTACAAAGGCCGTCAATGGCGCAAACAGGCAGTTCCAGTCCCCGGATGCTGTTAACTCACTATGATTCCTTAATTTTTGTTTGGTGCAGTTCGGTGTTAATCTGCATTGCTTCTTATGTCCAAGAGTGGACAAGCATGATGGTGTTGAATCTGCATACATATTAAGTCGAGATCGGGAAGGGTACACCATTGAAATCCCCTCCCGATGTTGTCCACCATCACTATCATTTCCTTGTTGCTGCCCACCATGAGTAAGGGAGTGGACTATGTGTTTGTGGTGATGACTTGTTGTATCATACTCCCTTCGTTCCACGATAGTTTTCTGAGATTTATTAAAATTTAAATATATCTAGATACTAAATAGAATCTAGATACATTCAGATTTTAATAAATCTGAGACAATATTCACGGAACGGATGGAGTACTATGGATTATGGAACTGCTCTACATGATCCTGATCAAATGTGTCCATTTGTGCAATACGGAGTATGATGAGTTATGACATGCTAATTCCCAAGTCACACGGTCGGAAATATCTCGTAACCATTTTTACACTAGCAGCAAGGCCCAACATCCGGAGAAGTTGTAAGAAAAAGACACACGATTGACACTATCGAACCGCTAAGCGATCAATTCCCGTGGATGTCAAACGAGCCAAACATGGTGCGACGACTCTACAACAGTCAACAGTCTACACGCACAATCACGGATTCACGGTGCAGGAAAGTGAGGACAAATCTTGGGCAGCAGCTAGTCGTCCTTGACGACGCGCGACAGAGTTGCTCGTGGCGACGCCTACGCCGGCGCCACTTGCTCGGCTGCACATGGGCCTACTCCCCGAGGATTGATAGGACCCGCCCGCCTCCGTGAACTCCTCGGCGACGCCTACGCCGGCGCCGCCGCAGGTAGAGGAGGAAGGCGAGGAGGCCGAGGAGGAGGACGAGGCTGCGCAGGCGGCGACTCGCACGGCCTCGGCGCTTTCTTCTTTTCTCGCGCTGTGGTTGTGTCGGCGGTGGCTGGAGAGGATCGTGGTGGCCAGGGTGCTGCCGAAGAAGCCGCGGTTGCTGGCCCTCCTCCGCCTCCGGTGGTCGGTCCGGCTTCTCGGACATGGCAGCTTACAGAGAAATCCGGCCCCGATCGATCGAACACGGTGTTATATTGTACTCTGGCGCACTGTGTGTGTATCTTGGAGAAACGCGAGGCACGCAAGGAATATGATCACGGGCAAACACGAGGGATGAAGCAGAGTGGCCCTCGAAGAGGATGAGCTGATGGGGCGCGAACCATGGCTGGCACGTGCCGTTTGTTTCAAGTCTCGGCAAGGAATCGTGATGCAGTGATCAATGTCCAAACTCGATCTAGGATGTTAACTCGGAGGCTTGCCGCGAAACCTATTCCCCGCTCATAGCGGGCGCTATTCTTCGCTCCGCTCAGAGCGCGGTAGGCTGGGCCGGCCCATTAGCGAGGGCAGGATTTCCCTTCAGTTTTTCTTCTGTTTCGCTTTTTCTTTCAGTTTTTTTTTTTGGTTAAGCTGGTTTTTTCACTCCAATTCCTGGTTTTATCAAACGTCTTTTTTAAAATTTTAAATTTTGAATGTTTAGAATTTGAACTTTTTTTCAAGTTTGAACTTTTTTTAGATTTGAATTTTTTTCGAATTTGAACAATTTTTAACTTTGAACATTTTTATTTTGAACAATTTTTAAATCTGATTTTTTTGAGTTTTAACTATTTTCATATTTAATATTTTTTGAAGTTTGAACAATTTTTAAATTTGAACATTTACAAAATTTATCATTTTTTCACATTAGAATAGTTTATGGTTTTGAACATTTTTTAGATCTGAACAATTTTCCTGTTTGAACATTTTTTAGATTTGAACAATTTTCATGTTTGAATATTTTTAGATCCGAACAATTTTCATGTTTGAACATTTTTCAAATTTAAACATTTATTCAAAATCCGAATATTTTCAAAAAAACCTCCAAAAAATTGGAGAAAACAGATACCGACACGATCAACTCTGGAATGTACGACCGAACTAGGCTCGCCAGGTAAATGGTCCCACCTCAATAGTAGGGTTTTGAGGCTCGCCTTTTCCGAATTTGAACAATTTAAAGTTTGAACATTTTTTTAATATCAACATTTTTTGTTTTGAATTTTCTTATTATGAACTTTTTTTAGATTCAAACATTTTTGGAATTTGAACAATTTTTAAATTTGAATATTTTTAAATTTAAATAATTATTTGAGCACTTTTTACTCTGAACATTTTAAAATTTTGACTTTTCCGTATATGAACATTATTGAAATTTGAACTTTTTCAGCTTAGAACATTTTCGGTTTCGTATCTGAACATACTCGAACGAGTTTAAAGAAACTATTACGTAGTCTGCACGTACTAAAACGAGTTCAAAGAAACTAGTAGTACTATGTAAACTGGTGCACGTATCTAACATGGGCCTGGCCCATCTTACTCAGGACCATCTGATTTCCTGAGCGGAGGCGTTCCGGATCGCCGCTTAATGCGATGAGTAGGCGCGCCGAGGCTTGCTCCAGTATAATCCCTCCTCCAAACTAAACCAAACTCAGCCACCGTTATTGAGGCCCCATGTCCAAATCTAAATCTAAAACCTAGTATGTCCACGTATAGGTATATTGCCGCCACAAGACAGTCTGACACACGCACCGTAGGACAGTAGGACATGGAACAGCAAGACAGTCCAGCGCCACAAGACAGCCCGGCGTGGGCACCGCAAGGCATTCAACGTCGCAAGACAGTCCGGCTAGTTTCGCTCCCGACGTGACAGATAGTACGTCCAAATTGCCTCGGACTGTCTGGGGCAGGCTATCTGGTTGTTCATCGGGCCACCGTGCCGCCATCTAGTATGCACACCGCCCCAACCGTTCCGGCATGCACCTACGAGGCATTTGATGAGACTCGTGTCGCCCAGTGCCGCATCGCAATGCCTCGTGGCCGGCCAGCACCGCCTTGTCGTCCTTCCCCAGGCGGCCACGACCGCCATCGCATGGAAGAGTCGCCTCCTTACTAATTTAGTTTTCCACAAATATATTATGAAAACAAAGGATGTAGTATAGGATATACTCCTTCCTTACCAAAATAGTGTATATAAGTTTGACCAACTATATATATAGATAAAATTGTCAACGTCTAGGTTATAGAATTAATTCAATTAGGTTTATCATGATGTATATTTTCATATCATATACATTTGGTATCGTAGATATAGATAAATTTATGAACAAACTTAGTTAAACTCTACATCGTTTTAATTTTAGAAAATCCTAAATCCAATACGAGTATCAACCAAGACGTACGGAGTTTGTCAAGCATGTAAATTGGAAATCACAAACTTCATTGTTCAGTCATTATATTCGAAAAAACACGAGGAAAAAAGCAGGCAGGATGCGGTCGACATGCATCTGAACTTCGAACAATGCATTGCGATCCCATCCGCATGGCACACCCGGGCAACGTACGCATCAGTACATCACCATTGACCGACTAGGTGATTTAGTCTGAAACCAAACGTAGTGTAGTAAGAGCATCTCCAGTCGCGTCCCCCAAAGGGATTTGGGGCGCGCCGGACAAAAAAAGCGATCCAGTCGCGTCCCCCAAAACTCATTTTTGTCCGGCGCGCCCCGATACGGTGTCCGGCGCCCCGAGCCCGTCCCTGTTCCACAGGGGACGCACCGGACACGCCGGACACAACGAAAAGCGAGGCGGGGAGTGGCGGGGCCGACCCGTCAGCGGCACAGTTAATTTTAACCTAACCGTCGCCTACCTCGCGACGGAAGTTATTCGCGCGCAGTGACACACGGTGGCATCTTTGCCTTAATGGCGACGGAGGGGCAAGCGAGACGTCTCGTCGGTGCTGCGCAGCCTCCACGCGTCGCCGGCGTTCGCACGCCACCGCCCGTTCCCGCGCGATCTTCCCGCCTCTTCTCGTCTGCTCCCGCGCTTTCTTCCCGACGCCGGCGTCTATAAAAGGTCTCCCGGCTCATCAATGGTAGCCACCACACCCCGCCGGCAACAAACACAGGCCTCGTCGCTCCACAGCCGTCTCCTCCACCACCAGTGGCAATGGCGAACCGCCCCGGCGATGGCCACTTCCCTCCACCGCCATCTCCTCCACTTCCAGCCCGCCAGCGGCGTGAGGCACTCGAGGAGGCGGCCCGCCAGCGGCGTGAGGCGCAGCACGCGGCGGATCTAGCGGCGTTCTACGCCCCTGCCTCCGCGGCCGAGGAGGACGCGATTGCAGCAGCGTGGCAGGAGCAGCAGTGCGACACCGTTGCGGCGTTCGACGCCTCGACGGGACAAGAGGCGCGACGGCGCCGGTACCGTGAGGAGATGGAGCAGCGGTGGGCTGATGAGCGTCGGCGCCAGCGCGATGAGCGGCAGGCGCTGTACCGTGAACGGCGTGAGTCGATCGAGCGCCGGCGGCGTGAGTCGATCGAGCGCCGGCGGCGTGAGTCGATCGAGCGCCAGCAGCAGGTGACGGCGGAGGAGCGTCGGCAGCGGGAGGCGGCGCTAACGGCGCTATGGGGGAGGCGGGCGGACCAGTTGGCGGTGGAGGCCGACGCGTTTGCGGCGGCGATGATGGAGGCGCCAACAATGTGGAGGAGGAGGCGCCAATGGAGGAGCAGGAGGCCGAGGCGGAGGAGACCGAGGTGGAGGACGACGACGACGAGTTCGAGTGGTCCGACGACGACGGGCCGCACCCGGACGAGACGGCCGATCAGCAACGCGCCCTCGTCGAGTCCTTCGAGTCGGAGAAGAAGCTCCAGGACGACGCTCGTGCCCGCGAAGAGGCGCAGATTCGTCGCGCCATCGAGCTCTCCCTCCAGGCGGCGCAGCAGGGGACGGCGGAGGACGCGTGGCGGGAGCGGCACCGTCTGGCCTGCGCCGAACGCAAGGAGAGGAGGCGCGCGCAGGAGGAGCTGTGGCGTAGGGGAGGCGACGACGGGGCGGGGCCGTCGAACGCACCGCCGGGCGGTCAGTACTGTAGGTTTAGATGAAATCTAGCCGTTTTCATTCAAACTTTGTAATATATAATCAAAATTGAATGAAAACCTTTATTTTCGTGCACAAATATTCATTTGGGGGAGGCGTTTGGGGGACGCGGCTGGGGAGCGACGTCCCCCAAACGCGGCACGAACAAAACACGTCCCCCAAACGCTCGATCCGGCGCAGTTTGGGGGACGGTTTAGGGGACGCGACTGGAGATGCTCTAAGAGCATCTCCAGCCGCGTCCCCCAAAGGGATTTGGGGCGCGCCGGACAAAAAATGCGTTCCAGCCGCGTCCCCCAAAGCCCATTTTTGTCCGGCGCGCCCCGATACGGTGTCCGGCGCCCCGAGCCCGTCCCCGTCCCATGATACGTCCAAAACGTATCTACTTTCCCGAACACTTTTGCTATTGTTTTGCCTCTAATTTGTGTATTTTGGATGCAACTAACACGGACTAACGCTGTTTTCAGCAGAACTGTTCTGGTGTCTCGTTTTTGTGCAGAAATCCAACTTTCAGGAAAATCCTCGGAATTTATGCGAAAGGTCCTATTTTCCCAGAATACTGACGGAGCCAGAAGGGCAAGCCAGGTGGGGGCCCGAGGGCCCCACACACTAGGCCGGCGCGGCCTAGGAGGGGCCCGCGCGGCCCTAGTGTGTGGCGGCCTCGGCTGGCCCCCGACGCCCTCTTTCGGACTACTTATTGCCTTCGACCTAAAAACGCACGGGGGAAGTCGAAATCGCGAGAAGACATCCAGTACGCCGCCACCGTCGCGAAACTCCGTCTCGGGACCAGAAACTCCGTTCTGGCACATCGGCGGGACGGGGAATTGGAGGAGATTATCGCCATCATCACCACCGACGCCTCTCCATCGACCAGCCATGTTTCCCCCATCCATGTGTGAGTAATTCCCCCGCTGTAGGCTGAAGGGGATGGTAGGGATTGGATGAGATTGGTCATGTAATAGTATAAGATTGTTAGGGCATAGTGCCTAGTGTCCGTAATTGGTACTTTGATGATATTGTTACAACTTGTTATGCTTAATGCTTGTCACTAGGGCCCGAGTGCCATGATCTCAGATCTGAACATGTTATTATTTCATCATGATATTCATTGTTTATGGTCTTACCTGCAAGTTGTATACACATGTCGCTGTCCGGAACCAATGGCCCCGAAGTGACAGAAATCGGGACAACCGGAGGGGATGGTAGTGATGTGAGGATCACATGTGTTCACGGAGTGTTAATGCTTTGCTTCGGTACTCTATTAAAAGGAGTACCTTTATATCCAGTAGATTCCCTTGAGGCCCGGCTGCCACCGGCTGGTAGGACAAAAGATGTTGTGCAAGTTTCTCATTGCGAGCACGTACGACTATAATTGGAACACATGCCTATTGATTGCTTTGTACTTAGACACCGTTTTATTATTATCTGCAAATGCCCTGCTTGATTGTTACATGAGTTTCTCTCATCCATGCGACGTCCGTTATCCGTCCCCGTGCCTACAGTATTTTAATCCTGATGTTTACTATAATCACTACTGTTGTCTCTGTTACTCTGCTGCTGTTATTTCACTACTGCTACTGCTATAAAACTGTTACTACTGATAAACTCTTGCGAGCAAGTCTGTTTCCAGGTGCAGCTGAATTGACAACTCCGTTGTTAAGGCTTTCAAGTATTCTTTGTCTCCCCTTGTGCCGAATCAATAAATTGGGTTTTACTACCCACGAAGACTGCTGCGATCCCCTATACTTGTGGGTTATCAAGACTGTTTTCTGGCGCCGTTGCCGGGGAGCATAGCTTTATTTGGAAGTTCACTTGGATTGATATTGTTCGCTGCAAATTCTCCATCATGGGTAAACCTCGCGATCCTAAAGTCGCCATATTACCATCCACTACAAGAAAAGGTACAACTCTGAGTACCTCTGCTGCTCTTGATTCACCATCTGTGATTGATAAACTTGTTTCACCACCACATGCTTCACATGCTGGTACTTCTGCTAGATCTGAAAATTCTTATAATATTGATGATGCTTCTGCTGTGCTTGATGATAGTGGTTCATTGGGATCCTTTCTAGATGCTACAATTGCTAGGTCTAGACAAATTGAAAATACTGAAACTCCTAATGCTACTACACCTGTTAATTCACCTGAACTTGATTATTCTAGTGATGATCCTGATGAAGATTATGTGGAGTTTAATGATGATTTTATTACTAGATGCAATGCTACTGCTGATGCAAGCAAAATTAAAAAGTTTCTCACACAATATACTGTTAGACATAAGTTATCTCCTGATCCTAAATTTACCACATCTCCTATATGCATTAAGGATAAAGATTATGATTTTTCTCTTGATCTATCTCATATAGCTATTGTAGAGAAAGGACCCTTTTGTGGTACTGAAAAAGAAAGTGATGTAGAACACATGATTGAACTTTCTTCTATGAGTAGCTTGTTTTCTGATGATGTCAAGATGCGTACTTATTTTTCACTAAAATTTTTCCTTTCTCATTAAAGGATGATACTAAAACTTGGTATAATAATTTGCCTCCTGGTTCTATTAGAATTCCAACTGATTTGCGTGATGTTTTCTTTTGAAAATACTTTCCTGCTAGTGCTCAACATGTTGCTTTACAGAAAATTTATAGATTTGACCAGGGAAATGAAGAGAAATTGCCTGAGGCTTGGGCAAGATTTTGTTCTCTTATCAGAGCTCGACCTGGACATGATTTAGAAAAGAATGATCTACTTGATATATTTTATAGTGGACTAACCATTGAGTCTAGGGCATATTTGGATAGTTGTGCTGGTTGTGTTTTCAGGAAAAGAACTCCAGACGAAGCTGGAGAATTATTGGCTAAAATAGGCCGGAATCATGATGATTGGACTACGCCTGAACCAATTCCAACGCCAATATTGAAGAAGAGGGGTTTAATTAAATTGAATGATGAAGATATGAGGGAAGCCAAGAAGTCTCTCAAGGAGAAAGGTATTAAATCTGAAGATGTGAAGAATCTACTTCCCATAGAAGATATATGTGAGATAATTCCCCCTTCATCCATGATTGAGGTAAACTCCCTTCAGCGCTTTACTAGGGAAGATATTCCGTATTCAAAACCTCCTGCGCAATGCTTAGATGAGTTTGATAATTATATTGTTAAGCAAAGTAATTTCAATATGAGAGTAGAGAATCATTTAATGGAAAATTCTCGAGATATTGGTGAATTGCATGGTATTGTGGAGAGAACCTCCAATGATGTTAAGATGCTTGTTAAACATTTTCAAATGGTTCAAACTCAAATTGATTAGCTTACTAAAGTGCAAAATGACTTATTAAAAAATAATTCCAAAGAGAAACATGCTTATGAAGTAACAACTAGAGGTGGTGTCTCTACCCAGGATCCTCTATATCCGGAAGGGCATCCGAAAAGAATTGAACAAGATTCTCAACGAACTGAAACTAGTGCTCCATCTAAGAAAAAGAAAAAGAAACATAAAACTGTTGTGGAATCCTCTGAGCCTGTTAATGATCCTAATAGTATTTCTATTTCTGATGCTGAAACTGAAAGTGGTAATGAACATGATAAAGATAATGATAAGAATGATGCTTCTGATAAAGAAGAGGTTGAAGAAGAACCTGAAAAGTATGCTAAAAATAAGAAGTATAATAAAGAAGATTTTATTGCTAAGAAACATGGTAATGAAAGGGAACCTTGGGTTCAAAAGCAAATGCCTTTTCCTGCTAAGAAACTAAAATCAAAGGAAGAAGAACACTATAACAAATTCTGTGATTGGATGAAACCTTTATTCCTGCAAATACCTTTGACTGATGCTATTAAATTGCCTCCTTATTCAAAGTATATAAAAGATATTGTGTCTAACAAAAGGAAAATTCCTAATGAGGAGATTTCCACTATGCTTCCTAATTACTCTTTTAATGGTAAGGTTCCAAAGAAGCTTGGCGACCCAGGTATACCGACTATTCCTTGTTCTATTAAGAATAATTATGTTAGAACTGCTCTATGTGATTTGGGAGCGGGTGTTAGTGTTATGTCTTTCTCTCTTTATAAGAGACTTTATTTAGATAAGTTGATACCGACTGATATATCTTTGCAAATGGCTGATAAATCTACTGCTATTTCTGTTGGTATATGTGAGGATGTTCCTGTTCAAGTTACGAATAACTGCTTGATATTAAATGATTTTGTTGTGTTGGAAATGCCTGAAGATGATAATATGTCTATTATTCTTGGGAGACCTTTTCTTAACACCGCAGGGGCTGTTATTGATTGCAATAAAGGAAAAGTTACTTTCAATGTTGATGACAAGGAGCATACCGTTTATTTTCCCAAGAGGATTGAGAAAGCATGTGGAGTTAATACAATTTCTAATGTGAGAACTATCAAAGTGGGAACCATTGATTGTCCTATATATGAGCCTAAAGAAGAATATCAAACTCTTGTGATTGGATCCATATCAATACAATACAAGGTAACATGATTGATTTGAGGTTTAATTCTTCTTATGTTATGTAAAATTTATTTGGTGGCAAGACTTGATCAACCTTGTTAACAAATTCATTTTATATGCATAGAAGAACTAAACAACATCTCTTTCTTCCTCCACTTGTTCTACTTGCTGTAGCACTTTTGTTTTGTAAAGTTCCTTAGTCAATTAGATTTCAAATTTTTTCCTGGCCAGTAATAATAAACTTAATATCCAGAAATGTGCATTTTTCAAAGTTTTCAAAAATTCACAAAAATTATACCATTGGTCCTATTTTTCGAAAATGCACCTGGGAGCACCTGGGGATGACCAGTGGGGCACCCCAGGGTGGCACCCCACAGGCCGGCGCGGCCAGCAAGGGGGGTGCGCCACCCTGTTGTGTGGGTCCCCCTTTGCCCCACTTCATCATCTCTTCCTCCCACTCTCTTCTCTCTCCCGAAAAAAATCGCACCAGGTTCCTCTCACTCGTGTTTTTGCTCAAGAGCTCCAGATTTCTCGATCTCTTTGCTCAGCCCAGATTTCTGTCTGAAATTTGGCACATTTGCTCTCCGGTATGTGACTCCTTCAATTATCCAAGTAGAATTTTGTTTGGTGGAGTATATCTTGAATATTTTGCTGCTGTGGGTAACATGTTTAGTGAGCTTGCATGTTTGTTCTAAGTGGTAGAAACTAGTTTTGATGCATGATTAGTAGTCTAGCAAGTTCCTATGGTAGTTTCCCTCAATTATATGTCACCAAATCAAATTTTATAATGTTTGTTGAAAAATTTCAGAAAAGGAAGATGGATAATTGTAACTTTGGAGAAGTGTTTGAAAGAGAGACAACAAGCACGGGGAGGCCCTCGAGGTCATCCACCCGATTCAGGCAATCCTATAATGAGGACCTCATCGCACCAAGCTTCGCACCCGAAGAGGACAATGGAGTCCCTAATGCTTCATCCTTCCCATGTTATGACTTTTTGAGAAATGCAGGTTTGTTGGATGATTTCTTGACCCTTGTCGGTAAGGCAGGCTTAACCACCTATGTGGGAGATGAGAGTGAGCAATACTATACGCTCACTAAAATCTTTGTGGAGAGCTTCAAGTTCAACAATAAGCACTTTCGCCCGACAGTTTCATTCAAAATCTATGGTAAACCTATTACTATGAAGTTGGAAATTTTTTGTGCTGCATTGGGTATTGCCCCTGTAGGTACAACAAGGAAGATCGAGGATAACCCCAAGGAATTGCTGGAGCTCTATCAAGGGATCACCAATGATGATTGTCGCACCATTCAGCGTGGCAAGATAAGAAACATTCAACTCTCCGCCATTAAGTATTTTGCTTATTACATCGGTACTAGCATTCTTGGTAGGGAGAACACTAGTAACATATCTAGCTATCACCTGGGTTTCTTAATTACTTCACTCACTGGGGACACGCCTTATCATCTTGGTGCTCTTGTTGCTCGCCGCTTGTCTAACAAGGGGCCTATATTTGGAGGAATTATTGCTTCGCACGTTTTAGCATATTTAGAGCTTCCTCTTGACCCTACTGATGTGAAAATAACTCCTATGAGGCTTGATATTGCTGCTATGAAGAGTCATCAATTTGTTACAACTGACTCTAGTTTAGATAATATTGTCTATAGAGTGTTGTTTGCTGACGGGGAAGAGAGGGAAGTCCCTTCCAGATTTGTTCAGTATCGACAGGAAACCATGGTCGCGCTCTAAGGAGGAGGTGGATGAGCAGCTTAAGATACACAACTTCCACCAGCAGCATGACTCCGAGGACGCCGAGCCCTCCTACGACTACACCGTCACGTATCCGGGTGCTTCTTCTAGCACATACCCGGAATATGATCCATCTTCGTCGTACTACGGAGGTGCTACTTCATGGGCACCATGGGGTTGATCTCCACTTAGGCCAAAAGCCAAAGCTTGGGGGAAGGTATACCGGCATCACTCATTCTTTGCATATTATGGTTGCTGGATACTTGTATATACTTGTTTAGTTTTTTTGAGTGGTTTTCTAATGAGAGGAAGATGATATTTGGGGAAGTGCTGCCTGAAAACAGATTCTGGACTGTTACTAAAAAAATTCGTGCGCACAGCCAGAACGTTATTTTGAGCTTCCAATTTTTGTGCATGTTTCCCAGGTTGTTATCTAACTTTCATTAGTTGAACACTTTTCGAACTGAGCAACGGAAGATTTTTGTAAAAATCGATTTCTGTACTGCTGTCAAGTTTTGGCAGATTTCTGCCATCTTGCTTTTCTGTGTTTCTTTTAGTTTTCATTTTCTTATTCGTACTTTGTTTCTTTCCTAAAACACCAAAAGACCAAAAATATTTCTGTTGTTTCTCTTCACCACTTGTTTATTTTAGTTTCTTGCTTTTATCTTGCTTTATTTGCTATCGTTGGTTTGCTATAAGAAAATCCAAAATGATTTTGCTTTGTTTGCTTGTTTCCTTTTGTTCTTGCTTCCAAATTCGAAAACACCAAAAATATTTGCTGTTCTTCTTTGGTTTTGTAAAGTTCTTTATGAGTTCAATGGTCTTCGGTGGCTGGAGCGTGGTTTTCATTCCATATTATTCAAGCTATACAAGTGAAAAAGCAATAATGACGATCTACGACAATCTGATTGTGGTGAGAGGCTGGTATGAACTCTATTTGTTTTCATTTTTGTACATATACTCATCCATGTGAGCATGCTTAGTTGGTTCATGTGAGGTATATGTCATTTAAGAAAGTCTAGTAGTTCATGATCTCTCATGTTTAGCTCCAATTTATTAATATGAGTAGCATGTCATGGATGTTTGCTTGCATTGTTTTATTCATAAATAGGTATGATATTGTGGTACCCTCCTCTGAATAATTCTCTTGAATCAACTTGGCACATGCTCACGCATGCATATGACTGAACAAAATGTCAATTAAGCCTCGATGATTTGCTTTACCTCAGAGTTCTTGTATCACTTTTATGCCTCCGTTAATTTATTTTTGTCGCAAGCATGATTATGACAGTTACTGCTCTCTTGATTGTCGCTTCCTAGTCTATTGCTAGCCTTCACTTGTACTGAGCGGGAACGCTGCTCGTGCCTCCAAACACATGAAAACCAAGTTATTCCAGAGTGTCCACCATAAATACCTATGCATGGCATTTCAAACCATTCCAAGTAAATTCTCATGTGCTACCTTTAAACCTTCAAAATGCTTCTCAATTTGTGTTAATGTTTTATAGCTCATGAGGAAATATGTGGTGTTTATCTTTCAATCTTGTCATTTACTCTTGACGGACTTTCATATGGACTAGTGGCACATCCGCTTATCCAATAATTTTGCAAAAAGAGCTGGCAACGGGGTTCCCAGCCCCAATTAATCAACTTTGTTTTGCCCTGATTTATCAGTAAGCAACTTAAATTGCAAATAGACACTCCTCCATGGTATGTGATTGATGGAAGGCACCCGAGGATTCGGTTAGCCATGGCTTGTGTAAGCTAAGGTTGGGGGGAGTGTCACCCATAATAAAACTAAAATACGTGTGTAAACAAAAGAGAAGAGGGATGATCTACCTTGCTGGTAGAGATAACGTCCTTCATGGGAGCCGCTCTTGAAAGTCTGGTTGACGAGGTAGTTAGAGTACCCATTATCATTCGTTGAAAACAACAAACACCTCTCAAAATAATTTTACTCCTGTTTTACAAATGAAAAGCTCTAGCACATGTTAATCCCTGCTTCCCTCTGCGAAGGGTCAATCTTTTACTTTTACATTGAGTCTCCATCCTTTCTTTGAGCACTTTCTTGAGAGCACAACTGTCATTCTTAGTATAATATGCTTGTCCCAAAATATGATTAATTGTGGTATAACTTTGATGCTTTTATCTTTGACAATCACTATTTCTAGTCTTTCTATGAACTTCAGAGGTGCCTGAGCATTTATGTTTTGCTGATCAAATATGGGCAAGCGAGATACCACTCTATCATACTCTTTTATGGTCATCGCAATCCTGCTTATATACATGATTCGTGATGCTTATTATTAATTGTTGGTACCTTTCCATGATTGACATAGCTATTGGATGATCTTATTTGCATGTATCTTATTATGAACTGCCTAAGTGTTAGCCATAGCATGAGAATATTTACATCATATGAACAAATGTGTTCGTGAAAGTTCTTTTATCGCTCAGTTGTTAACTGAATTGCTTGAGGACAAGCAATAAGCTAAGCTTGGGGGGAGTTGATACGTCCAAAACGTATCTACTTTCCCGAACACTTTTGCTATTGTTTTGCCTCTAATTTGTGTATTTTGGATGCAACTAACACGGACTAACGCTGTTTTCAGCAGAACTGTTTTGGTGTCTCGTTTTTGTGCAGAAATCCAACTTTCAGGAAAATCCTCGGAATTTATGCGAAAGGTCCTATTTTCCCATAATACTGACGGAGCCAGAAGGGCAAGCCAGGTGGGGGCCCGAGGGCCCCACACACTAGGCCGGCGCGGCCCAGGAGGGGCCCGCACGGCCCTAGTGTGTGGCGGCCTCGGCTGGCCCCCGACGCCCTCTTTCGGACTACTTATTGCCTTCGACCTAAAAACGCACGGGGGGGAGTCGAAATCGCGAGAAGACATCCAGTACGCCGCCACCGTCGCGAAACTCCGTCTCGAGACCAGAAACTCCGTTCTGGCACCTCGCCGGGACGGGGAATTGGAGGAGATCATCGCCATCATCACCACCGACGCCTCTCCATCGACCAGTCATGTTTCCCCCATCCATGTGTGAGTAATTCCCCCGCTGTAGGCTGAAGGGGATGGTAGGGATTGGATGAGATTGGTCATGTAATAGTATAAGATTGTTAGGGCATAGTGCCTAGCACTACAAGAAAAGTTCTGATAGACAACGTCTCAAAATCGTCCGCTAAGGGGTATTTTTCGTCGCCTATGGGCCTAACCCGACGATATGGGTTCTGTTGTGGAAACTGCGTCAGGCAAAGTCCTACGACGATTTTTTCGGTCCGTCGCGCTTGGGCGCCCTTCCGCCACGGAAAATCGGACCGTTGCCCAAGTGTTTCCGGGAGCCCGTTGACTGCTGACGTCATGCAAACTGACACGTGGCAGACGCCGTTAACTGGCAGTTAACGGCGTTAACCGGCTGAAACCCCGTGGTAGATGGTAGGCCCACACGAGGCCTGCCATGTCTTAAGCGGGCCGGCCCATTAAGTTTGCGGGCCGGGCCAGCTGACTTAGTTTGACCGGTCAACTATATGGCTGGGCTGGTCCATTAGTTACGTGGGCCGGGCCTAACCTCTAAGGTTGACTGGTCAAAATTTTAATGGGCCGGCCCACTAAGCATGTGGGCCGGGCCGAATGCACTCGTTTGACCGGTCAACAGGCAAAAGGGCCGGCCCACAAGACATGTGGGACCCACTTTCTTGGTATCGGGCCGGCCCATTTACAAAGTGGGGTCCACATTAAGGCAACTGGGCCGGCCCAAGAAGTTATTGGGCCAGCCCAATTAGCATGTGGGTCCCACTTTCCTGCTATCGGGCCGGCCCATTTAGTACGTGGGGTCCACATTTGATCAAATGGGCTGGCCCAACAAGCCGATGGCGGGCCAAAAGCACCGGTGGGTCCCACTTTCTGTTAAAGGGCCACCCATTTAGTACGTGGGGTCCACCATATAGCAAGTGGGCCGCCCAACAAGATAGTGGGCCGGGCCAAAAACACAGTGGGTCCCACTTTCTGTTAAAGGGCTGGCCCATTTAGTATGTGGGGTCCACCATATAGCAAGTGGGCGGCCCAACAAGATAGTGGGCGGGCCAAAACACCGGTGGGTCCCACTTTCTGTTAAAGGGCCGCCCATTTAGTATGTGGGGTCCACCATATAGCAAGTGGGCCGGCCCAACATGCTAGTGGGCGGGCCAAAAACACAGGTGGGTCCCACTTTCTGTTAAGGGTCCGCCCATTTAGTATGTGGGGTCCACCATATAGCAAGTGGGCCGGCCCAACAAGATAGTGGGCCGGGCCAAAAACACAGTGGGTCCCACTTTCCGTTAAGGGTCCGGCCCATTTAGTATGTGGGGTCCACCATATAGCAAGTGGGCCGCCCAACAAGATAGTGGTAGGGCCAAAACACAGTGGGTCCCACTTTCGTGTTATAGGGCCGGCCCATTTAGTATGTGGGGGCCACCACAAAAGCAATTGGGCTGGCCCAACTAGTTAGTGGGCCGGCCCCGGTGAGTGGGTGGGGTCCACCTTAAAGCAAGTGGGCCGGCCCAATAAAAGTGTGGGGTCCACAAGTAAATCAAGTGGGCTGGCCCAATAAGTAAGTGGGCCACCTCGTTTAGTTCTTGTTTATATGCCGCGTAATAGGCGCTTTAGGATTTTGCGGGCCGGCACATATGTGATTTCGCTTAATTGGGCCGGGTAAGGGATGGGAATTCGTGATTTAGCTAATGAGAATATTTACGCGACATTGATTTCGTCGGATAGCCTCACTTACCACAAGCACCAAAGAAAAATGCGCGAAAGAACTATAAAAACTAACTAAATATTACATCAGTGCAAGGCATTGAAAAATATTACAGAACCCAGAGAAATTGAATGGTAATTAAACCTAGCAATACAATGAAGGGATCGGCAAATCTTTTAAGTTGTCCATGCAAAGACCTATATCTGAAACAAAGACATTACAAGTTAAGACAAAGAACAATGGAAAGGCAAAGACACTACAATATTGTTTGGTAAAGAATTTGGAACTCATCATTTCGTCGTTATAACAAGATCATTGTAATGCGCACAATAAGCAAACAAAGAGTGCATGCCGCATACCAACAGCCAATATAACAGAGCATGTTAGAATGAAACAGAGATTTACTACTGTCGAGTCCCATGCAAACCAACATGTTCAGGGAGTACAAAATTGGCATGAACAACATAGTAGCAGGCTATAAATTTTGTAACAACGACTGAGCAAGATGAAGTTATGATGGCTACATCTACAGAGCAGGGAATGTAAACCAAAAATAGAAGTTACGATGGCAAAAGCTAAAGAGGAGGGAATGTGAACCAACATGTGCCAAGTGCAATTACTTCATTTTGGCCGTGAACTAAATAATACTCCTGAACTTATAGTGAAGGGGATGCAAATCAAGATGTTTCGGGATATAAACTTGTAATGAGCAACACATAGAGGATAGTTAATGCTGGAGCTTAGGATGGACCAGCTACAGAATATAGTGGGATCACCTGTGAACTTGTATAAGAGGGAATGCAAACCAATATGTTCAGCTTTCCATATGTGAGCGTCATGCCAAGTCAGAGAAACAAGTCAATAATGCAGCTTTTGAAGAACAAGATGGCACGCAAAATTATTATCTAGTAGTATGACAAGTTTATTTGTACTACAGGCTAGATAGCAGAGTGATAGCATGCCAAACTAAGTCCTTACTTTGTTAGCTTACAATGAACTAGATACAAAACAATGGCATCACCTGTAGTACAGGGAATGCAAGCCAACATGTTCATGGAGTAAAAAATTGGCACAAACAACATAGTAGCAGGCCATAATTGGCACAAAAATTGGCTCGAGACGAAACCACCGAGAGTAGAATCAATAAGGTGAGGCGACGACACACCGCTAAGGAGGAATACGATAGCGACGCTTCAGATGAAAGCCAAGAGTATGACGGCGAGCTAAGGGGAGCTGGCTGCTTGAGCTACAATATCCGTGAGACGATGCCACCCAGAAAATTCAAACCTACCCCCGCTGACGTCGCTAAGTACGATGGACAGCAGGAGCCGATGTCATGGATAGACGATTACCTACAGACTGTGATCTTACATAAGGGAAATCAGATAGCAGCAATGCAGTGCTTGCAGCTTTACCTAAAAGATTCGGCACGAGCTTGGTTGAGAGGCCTGCCGAAAGGTTCCATCAAATCGTGGGATGACCTAGTGGACGCCTTCGTCGCAAATTTCCAAGCAACATACAAGAGGCATGTTGGGATCGAGGAATTACGACATTGCCAACAGAAGCAGAAGGAGTCGATGCGTGCATACATCGGAAGATTCACCAAACTCCTGAACGCTGCCGAAGACGTTTCCGTCGATAGAGCGATCGATGCCTTCAGCGATGGCATCCGACGTGAAACCTACATAGAGGAACTTAGGCGCAAGAAGCCGAAAACTATAACCAAGTTAATGTAAATCGCTAACAGCTGGGCTGATGGCGAAGACAACGTACGAAGACCACGACAACGCAGTGACGACGAAGACGACGATCAGCCAAAGCATGACTCGGGTGGACGAAGGGATCGCCGTAAGAAAAGAAAAGACCGCAGTTACGACGACAGTAACCTGGTAGCTGCGGGGTATTCCGATCGATAGGACGATCTGTACGACGACAGGCGAGACGATCGGCAGGACGACAACCAGAACAACTCTGGAAACCGTGGCAACTACAAACCACGGCCACAGAGGACACCTGAGCTACCCTTTGCTGAACATATAAATGCCCCCTGCTACCTGCACTCGTACATCAACTCTAAAGACAACAAGAAGAAGTCAAGTCACCTACTCAGAGATTGTTGACAGTTCATCAAAATGCAGAAGCTCATCCAGCAGCAGCAACAACCAACGCCACCGCCACCTCCACCTCCGCACCAGGTCCAGCAAGCTCAGCCTCATGACCCCCAACGAGTCATTTCAACCACCACGTGGGCAGATGAGCATGATCCATAGGACAAGTGTTTCGAGAAGGGAAATAAAGAAGCTCACCCGAGAAATCAATCTGGCAGAAAGCATTATGGCCAACATACCCGAATATGCCGAGTGGTCATCTCAGAGCATTGTGTTCGGCAGAGCGGATCACCCGATGACAATCCCAAAACAAGGGCACGCTGCCTTAGTCGTTGAGGCGCAAATCGAAGGGTTCAAGATGAGAAAAATCTTCATGGATGGCGGAAGTGGGTTAAACCTGATATTCGTTGACACAATTAAAAGTATGGGGATCACTATGAGGATGCTAGAAGAGACAGACACCTGTTTCCATGGGATTCTCCCCACTTCACTGGCGTACTCTCTTGAAAGTTTACCTGAACGTCGTCTTTGGCAAACCCGACAACTTCAGGAAGGAAAAGATCGAGTTCGAAGTCATAAACTGGGAATCGCAGTACCATGCCATACTCGGAAGACCAGCTTATGCCAAGTTCATGGCTGTGCCGCATTATGCTTACCTCAAGCTGAAAATGCCTGGGAGCAATGGGACAAACATCACAGTTTATGGAAGTTTCTCACGCTCGGATAATTGTGATCGCGAGTTTCAGAGGATCACTGCAAAATTTTGGGTAAAGCAAGAGGCTGTTGATCCCCCTCCAAAATCGTCAGCACACGATAATAAGGAAGATGAACGCATCGGGAAGACGAAGAAGAAGCCAGCCGATCTTGTCCTAGAAGCTTCAACAGTAAAAACTTCGGCAGCAGACGGCACGACAGGTATAGGATAAAATAAAACCCTGGCAATCACCGCCAGGACTACCGGTGAAACTGGTGAAGCTTCCGAAACCGCTGACACGACGGACAAGCTCGAAGATAAGAAGAACCCTCCTCTTGTTTAAACAGGACGGATAGCATCTAGTTTTCTTTTTTCTCTTTTATTCCGCGGGGCTACTTTTCGCCCCTTAGTTTTTGCTTACTTCATTAATGGAAACTTAAGTTTTGTCTCTTTGAAGCATTGCAGTAATCCGGGATACCCGAACCACATCATCGTAAACCTTGTCTGCATATTTCGGCAAGCATTGGTGCGATGAAAAACACGCCAAGAGATTGCACCCTAAAAAAGCCTCTGAAATTACGAGTGCTAAGGTGCAAGATCAACGGAGACCCCACTCTTTTCTTTGCTATAGATGCCTCTACGAGCGCCACAAATAGCAAGGACCATGAAACCCATATATTAACGACCCACGTTCGGTACTTTACTTATAGAAGTACCCAAAAGCGATGGAGTCATCGGCAAAGCTAGTGCTACCGATATATTCGGGAGCTGCTGTCAAGACATACATCGGTTGAAAGAAAAAGTTGCACATACAACGGGTTTAGCAAGACCCGCAACACGAGCTAATCACTCAAATAATTTGCTGACCAACAAACACACATACGTTGAAATGAGTAATTAAGATTTGCTCCTGCAAGATCTGCCAATGGCATTAACACGGTAAAAGTGTATATATACGCACTAACCGACATAAACAGTTTACTCGGATGTAGTAAGCAATCAAGTCTTCTATTTACAATAGGGATACGAATTTGAATTATTCTTGCGGAGTTTCTTTTTCAGATGCCTTTGAGGTTTCTTCAAGCATGTCGACAATAACGGCGGCAGGAAGGCCCACCTTCGGGTAAAGCGGCTCCAAATGACCTGCAGCATTGGCAATTGCCAGCAGATTCGCCGAAGGATAACGTGCAAGAACAAGTGAAAGTGTAGTTCTAGCTCCAGCAAGAAGCTGCGCTCGAACCAAGCCTCGGTTCTTCTTGGCATTGCTGAATTCTGACATTAATGTCAACAACGTGGGAGGTACCGCGTTCAAAGAGAACATTGTCTTCCATATTACTCTTAGACCCTTATAGCATTTGTCGAAGAATCGATGCACTTGCTGGACCCGATCTTGGAACTTCGCGACAGCCGAAGCCTTCGAGTGTTCCCTCCAGAAAACCTCGTCTGACGATGATAGCTGGGTCAATGCGTTTACACGTTCATGGACCCGCTTGTTCTCTTCAGCATAGTTCAGAGCAATGACTAGGGCAAAATAAGGAAAGATAAGAAGATGCACGTCGTGAGAAAACAAGGAGCAAGAGGTCAAGGGTGCTTACAGTTCAAACTTTCTGTTGCTTTGTGCAACTCAGTAAGAGCATAGCGCTCCGCGTCAGCCGCAAGCTCGCTCTTCCTTTTGATAATAGCAGCCAAGGCATAAGTACCGCGCATATCTTTTTCCATCTGCGTGAGACGATCCTTCATACGCTGGAGTCGATTACTCTCAGAGGAAGCACCCGAAGAATCATCAACAAATGAAGGTACAGGGAAAACGTGCAAAACATTGTTAAAGGGCATGATGGATCGTGTGGATTCAGCACTGGAAGTTACTCCCATCGGGAGCATGCAAGAAAAATATCATAACAAGAGCATACTAGCAACATTTCCAATATGGAATTCATTACAACCACGCAAGTCCTATAGCGCGACATCGTCTTAATCAAGATGAATTACATAAATCAGGGGGCCTGGGTCTGGTTTGACAAACTCGGACCAACTGATGATTTCTTTGCTGAAACCAGCTCAAGGAGCTGGCGAGCACACTTAAGAGCAGAGGTTTTAAAGGCGCCCAAGTCGACAAAGTGCCCGTCTTGATCCTTCGGCAGCTCTTTTGACATCTTTTCGATATCGGCTTTGAAGCCATGACCCATCATAAGTTGGAAGGCTAGGAGGGCGCCATAGGTACACGAAGTGCGTTTGAATACCTCGATGACTTCTTTGGTGTTGACGGCGAAAGCGTCGATAAGCTCCCCCAAAGTCTTGTCTTGTTTGATCTTCGGGAAGATCATCGAGTGAATCCGCGCCATGGATCCCTTGCCCTTCTGAAGGAGGTCCTGCGTGAGATGGTGAGAAGCAAGAGTCATCGACAGAGTGTCCGCTGGGGAGTTTTTCAGAAGTTTGTCCAGAGCTTCCACAGGGATATCAGCAGCTTCTGCGAAGATCGAAATAAGAGGAGTTCGTTAGTAAAGGATTGAATTCGCAAAGCAATAACCAACAAGAAAGCAGAAAGGGAATTACTGAGCAAGGCTAAAGAAGATTGGCGGAGAAGATCATCCTTCTCGATCGCCCGAGCCTCGGCGGCTAGCCTGGACGCCTCTTCTTCCCTCAGCTTCTTCTTTAAGCCCTCGAGCTCCTCCTTCAGGGAGTCGATTTCCTGACGGGATTCGGCAGCTATTTTTATTGCGCCCTCCAACTTCGAGGAAGAAGACTTGACCTCCTTTTGAAGTTGGGCTTTGTCAGCCTCCAGGGAAGTGTATTGGGACGCGAAAGAATCTAAAGAAGATATGATAGCTCGCAAATCCTTAAGAAATAAGGAAAAACAGTTATCAGCTGAAGAGCTAGTAATTTAATCAGAGTCCATTCAGGAAATGCTGTATTGAGACGGAAAAGGACTTACATGTTTCCCTGGAGAAGGAGTTGTGGTAGCGGCAGTCGAAGGAATATCCTTCCCCCTAGAGAGGGAAGAAGCAGTCGACATCTGGGCCGTCGGGACTGCGGCAGGGGCTGAAGCCTCGAAAGCCGTGGGATTCGGCAGAACGGTGCTAGATTTGGCCTTCTTGGGCGGAGGCTCGAGGAAACCTTCGTCACTACGAGAGATTGGCAAAATCAAACAATGATGCGGAGAGTAGAGACAGGACACAATTTTAAGAAAAATAAGCAGGAACTTACAGATCGAGAAGATCATCTTCATCGGCAAAGCCGCCGGATGATCTCTTCAAAGGCAGCGCCTCGGGCTCCTCCACAACTGCATCAACAAAGGCAGTGCGATCAGCGTCATAGTCATGCATGGACCCCGCTGTGTCGCTAATGTCATCGGCTGAAGATTGAGGATTAATATAGACAGCTTCAGGATTCACTGGGTCATCACACCCATCTTCCGGGTCGGCATTTTCCTCAGTATGGGATCCCTCGAGGATTGAGGAACCCCTTATCTCAGAAGAATAGTTTGGGAGATCTTGCAAGTGCTCAGGAACTATGGGGATCTGTCGAAGCAAATAAGTAAGAACAATGGCGGTCATATTAACCAAGGGAAACAGTACAATGAAACCATGAAGGAAATTTTTACCTCAATCGGCTGATGATTGGCATCAAATGGCGGATGGGAAGATATCAGTGGGATTGAGTCTTCTTGGTTGAAGATAGTGAGGTGTCAAACTTCATCAAGCAGCTCCTTTTCGGACAATTCAGCGATATTTATCCTAGTTTCATCCTTGGGACCCGAGTACAACCACATCGGATGAGCCCTAACCATGATCGGCTGGACTCGACGCTTTAGGAACACAGCGGCTACCTCCGTGCCTATCATGGTCTGACCGTCGGTTTCCTTGATCCGAAGGAATCTGTCAAACAACTTGTCGACTGCTGGTTTTTCATCGAGAGAAAGAATATTTTTCCAAGATTTCTTGGGTTTGGCCTCGAGGACATCGGAGAAGCGAGGGAGTTGGGATTCAGTTATTGAAGTGTCCCTAATGTAGAACCACTTCAGCCTCCACCCTTGCACAGACTCTCTCATCGGAAAGTTGAAGTAATTAACTTCTTTGCGAGTGACGAATCCAACTCCGCCAATGACGAAGAACCCACCACTATTGTTGTACCTTTTTACGAAGAAAATTTTCTTCCACAACCCAAAGTGGGGCTCGATGCCCAAAAACGCTTCACAGAGGGTGATGAAAACGGCAAGGTGAAGGATTGAATTAGGAGTCAACTGCCACAATTGGATCTCGTAAACCCGAAGGAGGTGATGAAGGAATTTGTGGGTAGGAAGCGAAAGACATCGATACAAGTAAGATAAGAACATCACAGTAAAACCGGCAGGGGGATTGGGCCGTGAAATCGCACCTGGGAGAATCACGTTCCCCTCGTCCGAAGAGATTAATCCAAGGCTCCGAGCCCTCTTCTCATCGCTCTTTGTGGCAGTGGACGCCTGCCAATCACCGGGGATGGATCCATCCGTGGAGCTCGACGGCGTTGGCGGCGCCGGAGCTGGAGGAGGAACATCTAGAACGCCTTTCTTCGACGGCTTCGGAGAAGTCTTGACGGTGGCACCGCTGCTCGCAGCACTGGTGGCAAGAGTGGAGCTCTTCTTCTTCACCATTTTTTAGATCTAAGGAGATCTAGAAACGGTGGTGGCGCCGCAGTGGTTATGGATGAAAAAGATGAATGAAGAAGGAAGAGGATGCAACGATGGATTGTGGAAAGAGAGGAGTTTGGCCCAAAAGATTATAAAGTACGAAAGAACCTGAGGATTGAGCGGGCACGTGTCATTACTTTCAATTTATTAAAAAGGGCCTTTTCTCATCATTGATCACGGAAATCGAGGAGACGCCTTGGTAACCGCATGCAAGTAGCGGTCATTTCTTAAATAGAGCAGTACGGAAGCAGGGTGGGCCCAACAGGTCGTGTCCTGTCGGTCAGAATTGCAACAGTAATTACGTCATCGGTGACATCATGAAGCTCGCTGGAAGCATCCGAGGAAAAACAAAAACCGTCGGGTGACCAACTTGAGTCTATGCACGGATTGCAAGCATCCGCACATAGACTCGGGGGCTACTCCCATCGGGAGCGCTGGACGCGCACCCGATAAAACATAAACTTGAAGATATACCTGTGAAGAAATATTTGAAGAAAAGGAAGGAATGCTCAGTTTGAGTCTGCACCCGGTCGCAAACGCCCGCGCCCAGACTCGGGGGCTACTCCCATCGGGAGCGCTGGATGCGCACCCGATAAAACTTTTTTGCACTCCGGAATCATGCCCGGGGACTTGATTCTGTGTACGGTAGCGTTGTTTTGCCATCGGCAGTTGTCGGGGGGAAGACCCCGGGTAGGGCAATGGACGCAGAGCAGCCGGCTGGCCACTAGCCGGCTCGCGGCAAAGGCCGGCTGAGGAGCAGCCGGCTGGCGCCGTGGCCAGCTAGTCCGGAAGCCGGCTGGCTCTAGGTCCTAGTCGGCCTGGCTACGGCCGCCAATGCTGTAGCTGGGCCGGCTTCTACAAGCCATATCCGACTGGGGGTTTGTACCTCAGACCGACTCGAGGCTGGCGAGTCTTGCACTGGAAGGAACCGGGTTGGTGATCCGGGTTCCCAAAGTCCACGCTGACTTCATCTTCCGTAAAGCGCGGGGCACTGTGGAGCAATAGTGCCGCGCGCCGGACAGGCCATCATGGTCTACGACGATCCGTACTGGCTACAGTGGCTGACGGCGACAGAGACACCTCCTCTCCATACCGCTGACCTTGGCAGCCGGATGGGACAGGCCACGATGCCTCAACGGCTCCTGACGTCACTGCCTCGGGAAGGAGCGGAAGCCGGAGCCGGCCAAGCCGGCCAGTAAATTATAGGGTCTTATATGTAAAGTGCCGGTGCCTATATAAGCCGCACTACCCCCTCTCGTGCAGGGGATCGATCATTCTCACTTCATTCTACCCTTAGCGTTGCCCTGTGAGAGAGACCATCGTCTCCCTTAGCCTCCCAGGGGCAGCCGGACACAGCTCTAGGAGCACCATTGTATTGTGTGATCATCATATACACTCTAGCAGGAGTAGAGGTTTTACCTCCATCGGAGGGCCTCGAACCTGGGTACGTCGCCGTGTCGCTCGTCCCCATACCCGCATCCGGATACCGCCGTGAGATCTCTCAGGAACCACTTCGATTAGCCACCCTATGGCATATGCCGTGACGATACCACGACATTTGGCGCCCACCGTGGGGCCTTCAGCATCCTCGGTCGGTGTCTTCATCCGGACGGGCCTCACCATCACCACCGGCGAGCGAGTCGCTTCAGGCTTGATCTGGAGATTCGGCTCCCTTGACTGCGTCAGCGACAACGCTGGCTGCTTCACTGACCGGCCCTTCCCAGCCGGCGGCAGCATCATCTCCTTCGGCGGCCACGACGTCTACGTCGCCACCGTCGCACCACCGCGCTACCCGCGGCAGGTGCTGCGCTGCGCAAGCCCTCCTCCGCGAGCCGGCAGCAGCGCTCATGCCAGCCCCGCCGTCGTGCAAGTCATGATGGCTGGCGACGAGCTCCCCACCAAGAACCCGCGCACCCGCGGCCCCAACCTGGAGCGCAACATCGACCCCAACGCCTCCGGCTCGGGTGCGAAGGCGCCACCGCCACCGTCCCAGCTTGACGAAGTCCGGGCGAAACTGAGCACCCCGCTCACGCCTGGCGGCGACCCCACCACCATCGAGGCGGACTTGGAGGCACACCGCCAGCTCCTCCTCAAGCAAACAGAAGAACTGGCTGCTGCTAAGCGCCAGATGGAGATCACCCAGCGCGAGTACAACCGCGCCCACGGCCTCACTCCAGGCGGCGACGAGCCAAGCCGAGCTGGCCACATCCGCCGCAGGGGCCGCGACCTTGGCGCCGAGATCGCCCGCGACGGCGCTCCTTCGCCGACTCCGTCCGCGGAGCAACCCGTCTACAACACTCCCGACAAGAACATGCGCGCGGCACAAGCCGCCGCAGAAGAGCTGAGCCGCCTTCAGGGCGAAGAGTTACGCCGCCAGACCAAGCGGGTGACTGAGCTGCTCAACGCAGCCACCAAGCAGGCGGCCGACCCCAGGTATGTCAATGCCCCCAGAGCTTCTCACGCTCGTGGAGCTGCAGGCAACGACAGGGAAGGCGCCAGGGACTCGGCCGAGTCCGCCTCCCCAGCACCAAGCCGGCACCGCGACTCCCGAGCCACGCACGCAAGCTCGAGCCGGCCGAGCCACCAGCCGGGCGGCAGCAGCCGCAGCCGGCCTCCTCCAAGCCGGAACCAGGAGCAAGACTCCGAGCCCCGCCGTCAGCACCGGCCGGCTCCAGAAGCAAGCGGCGCACGCCAGCCGGCACACTCCCGGCTGGGCCCGCGCGTCGAGCCCGCCGACGCCCGAGAACGCCTCGACCGGCTGGTCGAATCCCGCATTGCGGAAGAAGAAGCTCCAGCCGGCCCAAAGTGCTTCGGGCCCCGCATCGCCAACGAGCCCACGCTCGAGGGCTTCACGCTCCCCCGCGACACCCCCAAGTACGACGGCACAGCCAAGCCGGAGGACTGGCTGCAGGACTACTCCACCGCAGTCGGCATCGCCAAAGGCAACAAGCGCTGGGCTGTGCGCTACTCCCCCCTCATGCTGGTCGGCTCCGCCCGCACATGGCTCAACAACCTGCCAGCCGGCAGCATAAACGGCTGGCTGGACTTCGAAGCGGCCTTCATCAGCAACTTCACTGGCACTTACCGCCGGCCAGGTCGGCCCCAACAGCTTGAGATGTGCAAGCAGGGCCCCGACGAGACGGATCGCGCGTACCTAACGCGCTGGTGCGAGATGCGCAACTCCTGCGAGGGCGTGCACGAGATCCAGGCCATCAGCTTCTTCATGGGAGGCTGTCGGCCCAACACCATGTTGTGGCACAAGTTGCGCCGCAGCGACCCCAAGTCGATGGCCGCCTTGATGGCCATCGCGGACAAGTACGCACTGGCTGAGGAAGTCGGCAAGGCGCCGGCTGACATTTCGCCGGCCCCCGCCAGAAGGGACAACAACAAGCCGGCCGAGGGCGCCTCGCATGGCAGCCGGCGGGACAACTACCGCAGCAAGCGTCACAACGACCAGCCGGACTGCCGGTACGGCTCCGCCCATGTAGCCGCCGTGGCAGACAACGCGGCAGGCGACAGCCGCCGCCAGAAGCAAGACCGGCAATGGAAGCCGAAGTACACCTTCGAGCAGATGCTCGACTCGCCGTGCAAGTACCACAGCGGCAAGAACCCCTCCAACCACACCACCCGCGACTGCCACTTCATGAAGCGGCTGACAAGCGGTGAACCTCTCCCGCCTCCACCCCCGCCTCCACCAGCCGGCGGGCCGGGTGGCCAAGCCGGCGCAGAGAACGCCAACCTCGAGCACCACGAGGCTAACCAGGTGCAACATGGCCGATATCTGGCCGAAGATGCTACCTACATCATCTTCACCTCCGAGCCCGAGGACAAGACGAGCCAGCAGAGCCGTTCCCTCGAGGTCAACGCGGTCATACCGCCGGTCCCCCAGTACCTAAACTGGTCAGAACAGGCCATCACTTTTGATCGCCGCGACACACCGGCTGTCTTGCCGAAGCCTGGCAGCTACGCCATGGTCCTCGACCCCACCATCGCCACAACCCGGCGCAGCGTGCGCTTTTCGCGCATCCTCATCGACGGCGGCAGCATCAACATCCTCTACCGCGACACCGCCCGCAAGCTGGGCATTCAGGAGGCCGAGTTGCGCCCCACCCCCACCGTTTTCCATGGCATCGTGCCAGGCCACTGCTGCCAGCCGATCGGCCGGATCACGCTGGAGGTGATGTTCGGGAAGCCGGACCACTTCCGCACCGAGAGAATCGAGTTCGAGGTGGTGGACCTCGTCAGTCCTTACCACGCGCTCCTGGGCAGGCCGGCCCTGACCAAGTTCATGGCGATGCCCCACTACGGGTACCTGAAGATGAAGCTGCCTGGCCCAAAGGGGGTCATCACCATAGCCGGCGACTATCGCCGGTCCATGGACTGCGCCACGCAGAGCTCCAAGATGGCCCAGACGCTGGTCATCGCCACCGAGAAGCAGCTCATCCACGACGCCGTCGCCCTCGCCAAGGCCGCGCAGACAGACATGCCGGCTGCAGGCAACCCGGCTGGGACGACTCACTTCCAGCCGGCCGACAACACCAAGAAGATCCTGCTGGACCCGGCGCAGCCGGACAAGTACGTCACCATCGGTGCCGGCTTGAGCAGGAAATAGGAAAGCGAGCTCACCAGCTTCCTCCGTGAGAATCGGGACATCTTCGCATGGACTCCAAGAGACATGCCGGGTGTGCCGAGGGAGTTGGCTGAGCACCACCTCCACGTCCGGCCCGAAGCCAAGCCGGTGAAGCAGCCTCTCAGGCGCTTCGCCGAAGAAAGAAGGAAGGCCATCGGTGAAGAAATCACCCGGCTACTGGCAGCCGGCTTCATCATGGAAGTGTCGCACCCGGACTGGTTGGCGAACCCGGTCCTGGTTTTGAAGAAGAACGGCTCCTGGCGCATGTGTATCGACTACACCAGCCTGAACAAGGCGTGCCCAAAGGACCCCTTCCCCCTGCCGCGCATAGATCAAGTTATAGACTCGACTGCCGGCTGCGAACTGTTGTCTTTCCTAGATGCCTATTCAGGCTACCACCAGATTCCTTTGAATCCGGCTGATCAAATAAAGACTTCGTTCATTACCCCGTACGGGGCTTATCAAGCTACACGACTATGCCGTTCGGCTTGAAAAATGCAGGCGCCACCTACCAAAGGTGCATGCAAAAATGCTTGCAGGATCAAATCGGCAGAAACGTTCACGCATATGTGGATGATGTCGTTGTAAAGACCAAGGAGACGACTACCCTCCTTGATGACCTCAGAGAAACCTTCACCAATCTGAGAAGATTTCGGATGAAGCTTAACCCGGCCAAGTGCACATTCGGCGTGCCGTCTGGCCAGCTCCTCGGCTACCTCGTCTCTCAGCGAGGGATTGAAGCCAACCCGGAGAAGATCAGTGCCCTGGAGAAGATGGAACTGCCGCAGTGCCTCAAGGACATCCAGAAGTTCGCTGGCTGCCTGGCTTCCTTGAGCCGCTTCGTCAGCCGGCTGGGGGAGAAGGCACTGCCCCTGTATCAACTGATGAAGAAGGCGGACAAATTCGTCTGGTCACCGCAGGCGGATGAAGCTTTCCGTGACTTGAAGCGCGTGCTCTCAACCGCGCCAATCCTTGCAACGCCGGCTTCAATGGAGCCGATGCTGTTGTACATCGCAGCCACCAATCGAGTGGTTAGCGTTGTCCTGGTAGTGGAGCGCAAAGAAGACGGCAGGGAGCAGCTGGTCCAGCGTCCAGTCTACTACCTTAGCGAAGTGCTCTCCCAGTCGAAGCAAAACTACCCCCACTACCAGAAGGTCACCTACGGCGTCTACATGGCGGCCAAGAAGCTCAAGCACTACTTCCAGGAGCACCCCATCAAGGTGGTTGCCACAGCGCCCTTGGCGGAAATCATCGGCAGCAAGGATGCCAACGGCCGGGTCGCCAAGTGGGCCCTGGAGCTAGCCGCCCACACCATCCTCTACGAGCCACGCACAGCCATCAAGTCGCAGATCCTCGCGGACTTCTTCGTCGACTGGGCCGAGATGCAATACCTGCCACCTGTGCCGGATTCCACACATTGGAAGATGCACTTTGACGGCTCGAAGATGCGCAACGGCTTGGGAGCCGGCATCGTCATCACCTCTCCCAAGGGAGACCGGCTGGACTACGTCCTGCAGATCCACTTCGCCACATCAAACAATGTGGCGGAATATGAAGCGCTCATTCATGGGCTGAAGCTGGCCAAGGAGATTGGCGTGCGTCGCATACTCTGTTTCGGCGACTCCGACTTGGTCATACAACAAGCATCTGGCGACTGGGACGCGAAGGACGCCAACATGGCCTCATACCGCTTCCATGTCCAGCAGCTATCCGGATTCTTCGACGGCTGCGAATTCCACCATGTGCCACGAGCAAACAACGAGGCGGCTGACGCCTTGTCCAAGATTGGCTCAACCCGGCAAGCCATTCCGCCGGGCATCGCCTTGGCGGTTATCAAGAAGCCGTCCATCATACCGTCACCGGATTCGGATTCAATATTCGTGCCGGCTGACCCGGGGGCTGCTCAGCCGAACCCGGGGGCTTCATCGCCCAAGTCGGGGGCTAACAAGCCGAACCCGCCGGCTACCATGCCGAACCCGGGGACTTCTCAGTCCAACCCGGGGGCTTCATCGCCAAACTCGGGGGCTAGCAAGCCGAACCCGCCGGCTAGCAAGCCGAACCCGGCGACCCTGCAGTCGAATCCGGAAGCTCCCACGCAGGAGGCCCTGTTGGTCAGCGTATTCGAGATAAGATGCGTACCTTCATGGGCACAAGAATTCCTCTCCTACCTCACCGACGGTGTGCTGCCTGATGATAGAGTCCAGGCCAGGCAGATTGAGAGAAGGGCCAAGGCCTATACAATCATCAACCACCAGCTGTACAAACACAGCGTAAGTGGGGTGTTCCAGCGGTGCGTCGAGCCGGCTGAAGGGATTGAACTCCTACGGGAAATCCATCAAGGAGAGTGCGGACATCACGCCTCATCCAGAGCCATAGTGGCCAAAGCCTTCCGGCACGGTTTCTACTGGCCGACTGCGCTCAGAGACGCAGAAGAGTTGGTGAAGAAGTGCAACGGCTGTCAGCGCTTCGCGAAGAAGAGACACCAGCCGGCTTCCGCCTTGAAAACCATCCCCATCACATTGCCATTTGCCGTATGGGGCTTGGATATGGTAGGCCCGTTCAAAATAGCACGAGGCGGCATGACGCACCTCTTGGTGATGATTGACAAATTCACCAAGTGGATCGAAGCCAAGCCAATCAAGAAGCTGGACGGCTCCACAGCCGTCACATTCCTCAAGGAAATCATTGTGAGATTTGGCTACCCCCATAGCATCATGACCGACAACGGCAGCAACTTCTCCCAAGGCATCTTTTCTCGCTATTGCGGGGAAATGGGGATCCGGATGGCCTAGCCTCTGTGGCACACCCAGAGTCCAACGGACAAGTGGAAAAAGCTAACGGCTTAGTCCTAGCCGGCATCCGGCCCCGGCTGGTGGAGCCGCTCGAGCGAGCAGCCGGCTGCTGGATTGAAGAGCTGCCCAATGTGCTGTGGAGCCTGCGCACAACGACAAACCGCTCGGTCGGCTTTACACCATTTTTCCTCGTATACGGGGCCGAAGCCGTCTTGCCAACTGATATCGAGCACGACGCACCAAGGATCAAGCTCTACACAGAAGCCGAAGCCAAAGAAGCTCGCGAAGATGGAGTTGACTTGGTCGAAGAGGCCCGGCTGCTGGCTGCGTCTAGATCTACCATCTACCAGCAAAGCCTCCGACGCTATCACAGCCGGAAGGTCCAGCCCTTAGCATTCCGAGAAGGGGACCTAGTGCTCCGGCTGATCCAGCGGACAGCCGGACAGCATAAACTGTCATCCCCATGGGAGGGTCCCTTCATCGTGAGCAAGGCAGTAGGCAATGATTCCTACTATCTCATAGATGCCCAAGAGGCTAAGAAAAACAAGCCGGACAAGGCTGACGAGGAGACTAAACGTCCCTGGAATGTCAACTTACTCCGCCCATTTTACACATGAGAGCAGGAATGTATGTATCCCTTGTATCCCTTTTATAAGCTATGAAAAAGCACGCGCCAAGAGCGTCGTTTCCGACAAGTTTTTCGCGTACTCTACCTTGTTTCGCCAATTGGCTTGAACCCTCTCACGCGGTCGGCTCAGTACCGTGATCCGGTTTCCGACAGCCGGCTTCCGATCCAGCTACAGACCGCAACCCGGCTGTCCGGCTGGCGGGAGTAAGGCCTAGGGAGCCGGCACGCGAAAAAACGACTAAGGGAAAGAGTAAAAGAGAGTTGACTTGCAACTTTTCATAAAAGTGCCGGATTGCCGAATTCAGCTCGTTCGACCGAAATACTGTCGGCCTCACCCAGCGGCCCGCTCTTGATCCGGCGACGGATCGCAAGTCGGACGTACGACCGGCAATAGCACAGCCAAAGAGTGGGGCGGATGGGAAAAAGAGAACTAGTCGAAAGAAAGCAACTCGGTACACAAATGATTAACAAACACATTAAAGTGTGACATAATAAAAGGACGATAATATTCATACATATGCACCCGGCATCCCGGGGATTTAATAAATTGTCTTGGCAAAAGCAACAACTGAAAAACAGGTAAATCAAGGACCAGCTGGAGGAGCATCAGAGGGGCCGGCTTCCGGGTCGTCCGCAGGCGCATCTTCCGCCTCCTCATCTTCCATCTCGTACTCGTCATCAGACGGCGGGCTCGGGTCCGCGACGAAGAGGCTCTTGTCGACGAATTCGGCGATGGCACTGGCTCGCGCAAGCTGGGCGGCCTTGTATTCGGCCGGGAGCTTGCCCTCCACATCGGCTCGCCGGTACTCGAGCTGCCCAAGATCCACCTCGTTGTACCAACAGAGGACAAAGGACAGCGCCATGTTGGCTCCAGCGCGCGTGGCCGAATCCTTCCAGTCGAGGAAGCGTTCCGGCGCCTGCTCCATCAAGGAGGTGAGGTTGGAGATATCCTGCGGCACCGCTTCCGCGGGCCACAGCAGCGGGACCAGCTCCTCAGCCGCCTTCCGGAGCTCCCAGCCAAGCTTGGTGATGGGCTCGACGCGGGCAGCCATGGACGCCATGTAGTCCTCCATGCTGAAGTACTCCGAGCTGCCCTCGCCAGTCGCCCGCCTCCTGGACTCGCGCGCAACGCCAACGGCCGCCAAGGCTGCGTCCTGCGTTTCCGGGAAGGCCGCTGCAAGAAAAAGCATGTCAGAAGTCATCAAAGCCGAAATAAGCTGAAAAATTCAAATTTTCGAAGTCCTAAAGTAAGCCTGGCGGCAGCCAGCACGAGCCGACTGCCCCCAGCCCGAAGATGGAGATTCCGAAGCTCTAAAGTAAGACTGGCGGCAGCCGGCACGAACCGACTGCCCCCAGCCCGAAGATGGAGATTCCGCAGCTCTAAAGTAAGCCTGGCGGCAGCCGGCACGAGCCGACTGCCCCCAGCCCGAAGATGGAGATTGCGAAAAAAAAAAGATAAAAGATAAAAGTTTCTGCCGCCGGCTACCAACCTTGGCCGGCAGCCGACAGCCGAAAGCCGGCAAAGGGAAAGGAGCGAAAGAAATGCACTCACCCGACAAGCCGCGATCAAGCGCGCCAATCTCGTCCGTCCAGCGCTTGGCGGTAGCCGTCAGCTCCGTGGACTTGGTGGTGACCTCCTCCTGCAGCGCAAGCCGCTGCCTCTCCACCTCCGTCAGCCGCCGGCTCAGCTCCTCCACCTTCTCCTTCTCCGCCGTCCGAAGGGAGGCGAGCTCAGTGAGGTGGTTCTGCTCCAGGCGGCGCAGCCGCGTCAGCTCCTGCTCAGCCAGCTTGAGCTTGGCGGTGGCAGATCGGCCCGCCTCCTCGCTCTCGGCGCACTGGGCGCGAGCAGCCCGGAGATCCGCCTCCAACCCCGGAACCTTGGCGGCTTCAACTGCGAGGCAGCCGGAAAGAAACGTCAGCCAACCAAGACTAAAAAGAAAAGAAGACATCGAGTCGAAAGAAGCAAAATCTTACCCTTGACGGTTTCCAGCTCGCGGGCCAAGTCGGCCCGGTCCAGCTTGGCCTTGTGGTAATGGGTAACGGCGCGGTTGTACAGAGTGGTGCGCCGATCCATCACAGCCTAAGGAAAAAAGAAAGTCAGTCAGATAGGCGAAACCCGTGCCGGCTCCAAACAGCCGGCCCATGCCTCGGAGGGCTACCAGGATGATAACCAAATCAAAAACAGATGAAGCTTACCTTGCCGGCTTCCTCCACCTTGGCAACGTTGGCTGCGGCCTCGGCAGCCCTGGCCTTGAGGTTGGCCTGCAGGCTGGAGAAGAACATCTCCACCGACGCCTGGCCGGGGTTCCCCTCCCGGCTGGTCACCTCATAGGAGTCGGCGCGGAGCCACGCCTGCTCCATAGTGCCAGCCGAGCCAAGGCTGGAGTCGGAGGCGGACGACACATGCAGAAGCATGGCGCCCTTGGCCACGTGCAGGCCCTGCTGCGGCGCCGATGGGGCTCCTGTCCTCACCAACGTGCGCGAGTCGGCGCCCCCCGTGCGCACCGGCTCATCCCTTGCCGGCTCCTGCCTGGCCGGCTCCTCCATGGTCGGCTCCGGCGGCGGCGGCGCTCCAGGCGAAGCAGATGGCCCAGTCGGCGCAGTCACTTCCGGCGCCTGAGGCTCCCCCTCCGGGCTCCCCTCCAACACCACCACCTCCGGCCTGGTCCCGGCCCTGGTCGCAGGTGGCGCAGCCCCGCCGGCTCCGGCTCCAGTTGAAGGCGGCATGCCCAAGCCGGCCCCAGCGCCTTGGTCCAAAAGACGAGCGCGGTGCGGGAACATGTCGTCCAGCGTCGGCTGGCGCGTCGACTCGGCCCGCGTGCCGCGGCCAGGCGCTGTGGCCAGTGGCACGGCGGAAGAAGACGCCCCTGCGGGAGGCGGAGTACCCGCAGGCGGCGGTGGCGTGGGCGCGCGCGACGGAGGCTGCGACATCGACTCCCTCCTTTGTCGAGGAAGCGGCGACACGACGCGCGGAGCTTGCCGGGAGCCGCCGCCCTGGGCAAACTTGATAGGGGCCCTAGCCGAACAGATAAGAAAAAGACAAGCATAAAGAGTAAGGAAAGAAAAGGAATCAAACAAGAAAAAAAGGGAGCTCACCCGGCCTGTTCCGGAACCTGCCTCGGCTGAAGCCGGCGGAGCTTCTTCGCCTTCGACTCCAAGGCGGCGGTGGAGCCGACCCGCTTCCTCCCCTTGGGCGCTGAAGTCGCCGTGGTGCTTGGCGGCCTCGTGCGCAGAGGCACGGCGGGGATTGGCCCCGTGGCGGACGTCGCCGGCTCCTCTTCCTCCTGCTGCTCCGGTGAAGGGGGCGGATTATGCTCCCCCTGGCCGCCTAGGTCAGGCGCCTGCAGCAGGTCGTCGTCACCGACCTGGTCGCCGGCTTGGCCAGCCGGATCGGCGTGATCCGGCGTCCACTTCCTCGTCGCCAGATCGCCGTCTTCGACGTTCTAACGGTTGAAGATCTAGAAAAACAGAGAACATAAGCAAACAGCAAGCCGGAAGTCGGCAGAAAGAAGATCAAGTCGGCCTCACAGCCGCAAGCCAGCAGTCGGCCTAAAACAGTAAAAACTTACCAGCTCAGGCAGCCGATCCCGGCTGCGGGGCGCCAGCCCGTAGTTCCACTCCTCAGGCATGTTCGCCTTGGTGATGTTATTCACCCGGCTGGCCACCTGGGCCTTGGTGAGCGGCGCCCTGGACGTCTGGGTCGGGTCGAACCGGCCGGACATGTGCCCGATCTTGTGGGTGCGCATCTGGAGCGGCAGCACCCGGCGCTCCGCGATGGTGCAGAGGAGATCCTCGGCGGTCAGCCCGCCCGCGGTGGCAGCCCTCAGGAAGTCCCAGAGCTGATTCACCTCCGTGTCCGGATCCGCCATGCGGGCGTTGTAGCTCCAGTTGATCCGGCCGACCGGAGGAGCCGGGTTGAACTCCGGCAGGTTGATCCGGTCGACGAGCCTGCCCTCGTTGCGCACATAGAAGAACGACATCTGCCAATTCTTCACCGAGTCAATGGTTGGAATTTTGGGAAAGGACGTACCCGGCCGGGTGTAGATCGAGGCGGCGCCGCAGGCCCGCAGGCGGCCCTCCGTGGTCTGGGCCTTGAGGTAAAACAGCCGGCTCCAGAAGTCGATATCCGGCCACAAGCCGGCGTAGGCCTCCATGAAAGCCACATAGCAGCTGAGGAGGACGCAGGCGTTGGCCGGCAGATGGTGCGGCTGCAGGCCAAAGTTGTCGAGAAACTGGCGGAAGAAGGTTGATGCCGGCAGGCCCAGCCCGCGGTCGAGGTGCGCGCCGAAGACGACGCGCTCGCCGGGCTGCGGCTCGGGCTCCGTCTCCTCGCCAGGCGCCCGCCAGACCACCGACGACGGGATCCGGCGGAGGCGCACCAACCGCTCGATGTCGTCCTCCCGCATGTACGAGCCCCTCCACGATCCGCTGGCGGAGGCCATCGTCGAGGAAGAAGAAGAAGTTGACCACGAGAGGCGAAAGGGCGAAGAAGAGCCCTGCGACGGCGGCGGCGACGACGGCGGCAGAGGGCGCTCCGTTGAAACGCGGGGCCCCGTGGCGCCGGCTCGACGGAGTAGCGGCGGCGGATCGGCGGAGATTCGCTCGCCGGAGTTCGCCAGCGGAAGGCGTTCGCCGGAGCAGCAACGGGCTCGGGCGCGAAGGAAAGTGCGAGGGGAGCGGGAGCGCGAGGAAGAAGAGAAGTGCGGGAAGTACCGCCTCGATCCTCCCCCTCGCGGCATTTATAGCCGACCGCGGCGGTCGGTTGGCCTCCAAGTGGCGATCGTGGCCACGTCCTCCGGATCTTCTGCGCATTAACTTCCCCCACGACCGCTGCCGTTACTGGAAACCGCCACACCACGTCGCCCACGACCGCATCGAATCCGGAGGGGACATTGATGTGACCAGACGAACCGGCGGCAGAGCCCAGGCGTCAGAACAGTCAAGTCGGGTGCGGGACCCGAGGCGGCGGAGACTCCGGCGCGCCGCAAGCCGGAGTCGGACGATAAGTTCAACTCGGACCAAAAGACACCCAGCGAGGCGGAGACGCCACCAAAACTTGCGAGAAAGCAAAAGCTGCACAAGTGTAAATAGCGGCCGGCTAGAAGCAGCCGGCAGGGACCGGATGAGGGCGCAGCCGGCTGAACGAAAATTCTCAGTCGGCCCCTCCAAGTGCCGTCAAATATATTCGAGAAGCCAGGAAAACCTGCCTAGGTCCTTCTAAACGCAGGACCTTGCCAGCTTCGGGGGCTAATGTCGGGGGGAAGACCCCGGGTAGGGCAATGGACGCAGAGCAGCCGGCTGGCCACTAGCCGGCTCGCGGCAAAGGCCGGTTGAGGAGCAGCCGGCTGGCGCCGTGGCCGGCTGGTCCGGAAGCCGGCTGGCTCTAGGTCCTAGTCGGCCTGGCTACGGCCGCCAATGCTGTAGCTGGGCCGGCTTCTACAAGCCATATCCGACTGGGGGTTTGTACCTCAGACCGACTCGAGGCTGGCGAGTCTTGCACTGGAAGGAACCGGGTTGGTGATCCGGGTTCCCAAAGTCCACGCTGACTTCATCTTCCGTAAAGCGCGGGGCACTGTGGAGCAATAGTGCCGCGCGCCGGACAGGCCATCATGGTCTACGACGATCCGTACTGGCTACAGTGGCTGACGGCGACAGAGACACCTCCTCTCCATACCGCTGACCTTGGCAGCCGGATGGGACAGGCCACGATGCCTCAACGGCTCCTGACGTCACTGCCTCGGGAAGGAGCGGAAGCCGGAGCCGGCCAAGCCGGCCAGTAAATTATAGGGTCTTATATGTAAAGTGCCGGCGCCTATATAAGCCGCACTACCCCCTCTCGTGCAGGGGATCGATCATTCTCACTTCATTCTACCCTTAGCGCTGCCCTGTGAGAGAGACCATCGTCTCCCTTAGCCTCCCAGGGGCAGCCGGACACAGCTCTAGGAGCACCATTGTATTGTGTGATCATCATATACACTCTAGCAGGAGTAGAGGTTTTACCTCCATCGGAGGGCCTCGAACCTGGGTACGTCGCCGTGTCGCTCGTCCCCATACCCGCATCCGGATACCGCCGTGAGATCTCTCAGGAACCACTTCGATTAGCCACCCTATGGCATATGCCGTGACGATACCACGACAGCAGTTAACCAGCAAAAGCTGGGCACGTTACTCAATATCCTTTACGCGTTAAAACTTTACTAAAAAAATACAAGCCCCAATGCAAATATATCGGGTGACCTATGAAGATCTGCAGAAAACTTCGGCAGAAGAAAACATTCGAGTAGCACAACTTGAGTCTACGCACGGATCACAAGCCTCCGCACATAGACTCGGGGGCTACTCCCATCGGGAGCGCTGGACGCGCACCCGATAGAAAGAGATGATGTTGTTACAGGATCGACGAGAACAATCAAGGGAGAAAAATATTCGATGGAAGCATGCTTTAGTCTCTACCCGAAATATCTTCGGCTAGACACTCGGGGGCTACTGATGTGGACATTAGCCTTCGGGTAACTAACATTGCCCTATCCTGTGCGGCCCAGCTGGAGGCCCATGAAGGTACCTGATGGCAAGGCGAGCCACTAGGACGATGCTGGAGAAGATTCCTTGAAGAACAAGACGTAGAGGAGCCGAGCAAGAAAAGTTTAGAGCTAGGTCTTTTGTAAACCTAGTCGTACCCGGACAGATCTCTTGAGACCTGGCCTCCTATATAAAGGCCAGGAGATGGGCTGCCGAGGGACATGATCAATCTTAATAACTTTAGCCACCATAAGTCTAGAGCTAGGTCACCGTAGCACTTAGCCTCTCGACGAGATCACAGCCGAAACCTTCGGCACCCCATTGTAACCCCATATTTTCATAATCAAGATCAGACAGGCAGGACGTAAGGGTTTTACCTCATCGAGGGCCCCGAACCTAGGTAAATCGCTCTCCCTGCTTGTCTGCTAACCGATGTCTCGTGTCATCCTACATAATTCCATCAACCCTAAGCCCCAATCGGAGGACATTGACGAGGAGTACCCTCGACAATGGTACTTCCAAATAACGCAACAAAGAGTGCATCCCACGAGGATTTGTGTCATTTGATTGTTGCTAAGACCTCCCAACTAGTTACCAAAAATATTTTTAACACTAGACGGAGGTGGGAGATTAAAGTAACAAATACCTTACGACATAGTAAGTGTGAAAAATGAATAAGAAATAACGCTTGTTATTTCATCTTTATCACAAAAATAACTCTTCTTACTTTACTTATCACAAAATTAATGCTTCTTCTTTCCATTCTACCTTTGTTTAGCTAGATTATCCTTGATAGCAACATACCACCGAAAAATATTCATATTTACTTGTACCTTTAGTTTTTAAATAAACTTCTTGCAAAAGTTAAGTCTATGGTTCATCATACTACGATACATATATTTAACTATATGCTTCTAGCACGTAACTTATATCAAAAACTTGCTGAAGTCAGCGTAATCTATTGGTGCATCCAGTCATTATTATTGCAATTATCACAAAGAGACTATATATACTCCCATAAGTAACTGAAAACCAACACTATAAGATTACATCAATCACTTATGGATTTGTAATCCTATTATTAGGCCAACCATATCATTTAAGATACCCGTGCAAACTTCTCGAGATGGATGGAATCCATTATAGTCCACTCCTGATTTTGAAACCTGAAGTGTTCCTGAAGTTGACATGGAAGGTATTACGACCCTGAAGTTGCTGACATACATTTTTAAATTGTAGTCTGATTTGGAAATAAACTTTGAGAAAAGTGAAATACTCATGATTCAGGATGACTCTGAGAAAATGTAGATGTATGCTGATTTATTCAACTGTCAAACAAAAACTGACCCATTACATACTTAGGTACTCCTATTATGTCGGAAGAACAATAATAGTAGATATGAAATTTGTGGAGGAAAAGATTAAGAAATGGATGGTTGGATGGGAGGATCTATGCCTATATGTGAAAGGGTACCCAAAATAGATGCGTGCTTAGCAAATAGTGAAATATTATATAGTGTGATGGAAGCTAATAGCCCAGAAACAATGGTGGTTTCTTCATAAGTTCAACATTAGCCTCATGTGAAAGTATTGTTGGTAATTTGAAAATGAAGAAGGCCATTGGAAAGATTTCATGAGAATGATATACCTGGGAGATGTAGGCATTTTGTGTGCTAGGCATAAAACAACAGATTGTGCTATGTGGACTCATATGTTGCATGTAAAAGAGTTGTACTTCTGTGGTAGGAAAATGCAGGTTGGTTATGGTGCCAAAAAAGCTTCCGGAGAGATTACTAGCATGGCTTCAACTACTTGAGGAGAAATTTACTGACTTGTTTGAGATCTGTAATGAGAAAGAGTTGAGAGTTGTAGATGTTAAACAATAAAAATTGCAGTGGGGATTTCCCCAGTGTTTAACCTTCACAAAAAGCTGCAGATGTTGCTAGAAATATGCGGTGTTTCATATTTAGAAGGTTACGCCTTGGAGATCTGCATAAAATGGTGTGTACTATTGTACTCACTCCTGCATATCAAACAAATCGATCTAGATCATCCTCTTATCCTGATCCTTGTTTGGAAGATGCACGCCATGACAATGCCCCACATGATGGTGGTCTTGACGCCTAGAACTGATCCTACTCCATATGACCGTTTTGGTGCTCTGGAGAAAAGGACTTGTTGTTCCTATGTCTTTGGCTTCAGTAGATCCATGTTGGCCTCCTTTTGTCCGTGTTTCCTTTTGTAAAGTTGCTCAGGATTGAGGAACTTTCTAGCGTAACACATCCGTAATTTTGCTCCAAGAACTTGTAATCTTTTAAGTTTGGTATGTATGCTAGTAGTAGTAAGTGTTTTATATTTCCCATTCGCACTTGGATGATATATCACTATTGTTGTTTTTGTTACCCTTGCTAATGGAAATCGAGCAAATGTGAGTTTTGCGTGGAAAGAAATAGTGCACTCTTCATGTTGAATTAAGAACCACATATGGGGCGGTGAGTAGACATGTGGATAACCAACTAAAAAACTTAAAACTTATTGTTTCCAAATAACGCAAAAGAGTGCATACCCATGAGGACTTCTTCGGAACAGGGAACAACCTAGAATGGTCAAGATGGTACATTAAATAATGTTAGTGGAGTTATAAGATACACCGAGAACCTTGAGAAAAGATAAAATTACATTACAGTCATCAACATTTGCACAAATGACCCTAAACTGAAAACATAGAACACAATTAGGTCCCCCTTCTCCACCGATAAACTTGGGACTTCGCCGCATGCCACTCCTTCCATCACCGGTGATGGAACCACTTTGGAAAGAGGGAGCGTTGCTCGCTGCCGGGAATCCCTGGAAGGGCCTACACCTTGGAGGTTGGAATGATGCCATCACCGACATGTGGACCGTCTGCCTCATGAGCAAGAAATCATGACGGCACTTCGAGACCGCCATGTAGGTACCTACAACTTACATCTTGATCAAACCCACAATCTCCAGGTCTGAATACCACTACGCCACCCTGTTTCTTCCCCTCACCACCATGGCTGTTAGAAGAAACGATATTGCATCGATACTCCAAATCGAGATATGGCAGCGCTTATTGACGAAGTCTATATCGAAAGACATCTCCATCGCCTCCCACCTCCGAAGTACAACCGCGGACTTCTCCCACGACCTCCCGCACCATGCTGGAATGGAAGAACATCCCCGTCAAGGCTGGCCAGAAGAAGTAGCATACCCGCGCATCATACCAAGAGGTAGCAACAATTATTGATGGAGCCACGTCGGAGTAGCTCGTTGATGCTATCAATTTCAACTTCCGGAACACCGTGATGAGGAACTCTCGATCCTAGGTGGTGCTGAATCTTGCCCAACAAACCCGACGCCTTCCAAGAACCTAGGGGCATCCCTGATAACCCCCAAGTTTAGGAGATCGATGTAGCACTTCTCAGTGTGGAAGTACTAGGTATCAAACCGCATGAGCATGAAGGTAAAATAATATATTCTCTCAAACTAGAGTGTGACAATTCTAATTATATATGCACTAAAAAAATTAACATGCAACTGGTGAGTAGTTGTTTTCAAATTTAAGGCAACAAAGTAATGGTTGTGAGGAACCTCACAGATATGCCAAAGCTCTACAATGCAAGAGGAGAAAACAAATATTATATTCTTTTGTTAACAATGGATCTAGGTTCATGGGCTCACTTGATCTTTCTCTCTCAATAATGGTGGTTATCATGTTATAGACAATAAAGTACGCGCAATTATCATGATTTAATGGGAATATTTATGTGGGCAACAATGTACTAAAACATGAAGTTGAGAAAGGAAGTTCTAAAAGGTTGCTTGTCACGATAGTGCCAATTTTTGTCACTTGGCGTCAAGTACATGATCTTCATTATCCATATATGTGTGTCTGCTGAAGGAGGCGGGGTGCTATTTCTGCGACTTAGTGTTGTCGTTATGTTCACATGGATGCACCCTCCAATACCCACACATCTACATACATCATAGTCCTTTATGTAAAGGTACTCATATAACAACTTATGCAAAGGTCTATTTGTTGTGCGCATCATGCACTACTCTCATCTACCTACATTATTGGTGATGTCAAACACCTCGTGACATGGGAAACAAGGCATTACCACACTTACTGAACAAAGAAACCCATCTTCAATCTCAGGGGTGGGTTTGATGTGGGATCGAAAAAACAATCCTTCGTCACAACTAAAGAACTCTTCTTTCACCCTAAGAGTTTGAAGGCTTCATGGACACTTTTGTTAGGGTTCAAAAATAAAAGGTATTTATTTCGGTGTAACTCTTTCCATACACAATCTTCAATCAAAGTATATAAAAATCATATTGTTGACTAAAAATAGTACCCAGGGTTTTGTAGTTCAAGCTCCCCTTGATCTTTAGGTTGGCAAATAATACTCGATTAAATCATCCGGTATTTGCGTTGAAGCTCATCAGATTGCTAGAAAAACTAGGACCGACGATAATCCAATCTTTTCCAAACCCCCTTGGGATCTTCAAAGAATGATAATATAAACATTGGAAGACTAGCTAGTTAGAACTCCAAACAAAAGAGATCATAAAGATAAGATTGGTTAGAATAAGTTACAGAGAAATCTATTCCAAGCACAACACACAGTGTTATCTAGGAGAATATGAGATATGGTAATAAAAAAGGAAGGATGAAGAAAAGTGGTGCACAAAGAGGGTAGATGAGACAAAGGGCGGGAAACATGGCTGGCCCATGCTATCTATTTCAATGTTTAGTAAAGAATCGTTATCCAATGATCCATGTCAAAACTATATCAAACTTCATAGGGCACATAGATGGACGAAAGGCCATTTTTATCCAATGTGGATATAATGTATGAACTGAATGAGATCCCTGCTACTTGACCATGGACACAATCCATCCCAACCTCGCGAGGCATTCTCAAAAGATCGAGATTCCACCTAGAGGGGGGGGTGCATAAGCGTTATTTTATTTTACAAGCACAAATACTAAGCTAGGCTAAGCTAAGAGAACCAAAAACAACTAGAGCTAAGTAAGATATATTTCACAAGTGATAAGCAAGATATAAGTACTTCAAGCTCAAAGGTTATCACAAGGAAATAAACTTGGGTATGGAGATAACTGAGTCACGAAGAGACGGAGATGTATTCCGATCTTCATTTACACGAAGTAAACTATTCACAATTGGAGAGGTGTGGGTAACCCCGAAGCCTACAAAAGCTCACATTGTCGGGGGGAAGACCCCGGGTAGCGCAAAAGACTGGGAGCAGCTGGCTCAAGGCCGGCTGGCCTGCGGCAAAGGCCGGCTGAGGAGCAGCCGGCTGCCTTGGGAGCCGGCTGGCTCAAAGTCTACACTGGTCTGGCCATGGCCGTCTGCGCTATGGCTGGGCCGGCTTCTACGTGCCATATTCGGCTTGTTTGTCTCTCCCCTGACCGGCTAGAGGCTGGTGAGCCTTGCAGGAGAAGGAACTGGAAAGACGATCCGGCTGCGTAAGTCCACGCTGATCTCATCTCCCGTAAAGTAAGGGGCACTGTGGAGCAACAGTGCCCCCGTCGGACAGACCATCATGGCTCACGCTGCACCGTACTACTACATGCTACCGGTGGCGACAGAGACACCTCTCCCACGACGCTTGGCATGTCCTGTCGCCGCTGACTTCGGCAGCAGGACGGGATAAGCCTCAACGCCTCAACGGCTGCTGACGACAGCGCCTTGGGAAGGAGCGGGAAAGCCGGAGCCGCGGAGCCGGCCACTAGGTCATAGGGACTTCTATGTAAACTGCCAGCGCCTATATAAGCTGTGCTACCCCTCTCGTGCGGGGGACGACCGATCCTTTGGCCATTCTAGTCTTAGAGCTACTCTGGGAGAGAGACCTTCGTCTACCTTAGCCTCCCCGAGCAGCCGGATACAGCTCAAGGAGCACCATTGTACTGTGATATTGCTTATACACTCATAGCGGGAGTAGAGGTGTTACCTCCACAGGAGGGCCTCGAACCTGGGTACGTCGCTGTGTAGCTCGTGCCCATACCCGCATCCGGATACCGCCGTAGAACATACTAGGAACCACTCTCTTTAGCCATCTTATGGCATATGCCGTGACGATACCACGACACACATTCCTCTCTCAACCCCTCACGAAGAAAGTAGCCTTTTTCTTATGGATAGTGTTCTCCACTCGCGGATGGAAATGTCCACAACCACTTCACAAGCTCCACAAAGGAGAAGTCTAGGCCTCTTCACAATTTTCCATGTAGAGATCACCATGGCACACCAAGCTAACTAGGAGGTCGCCTTCGAAGAGCAACAATCTCATGATCTCTCACTAGAACAAATCGTAATGGAGAGAAGAATGCAAAGCAAGAACACCAATGATGCTCAAATCTTTCATTCTCAAATTCCACCAAAGCAACAAATGCTAGGGAGGAATTATAGATGAAGGCCAATGGAGAAAGTCAACACATGACTAAGGTGTATATCCAATGAGTTCCCCTCACTTAGAGAATAAATGGATTGGTGGTATTGCAGATCTACATATCCTCTTCCAAACACCTCAAAAAGATGCAAGGATCATTGGTGAGATTGGAGAATACTCAAGCTTTTGGAGGTTAACAATGGTGGCTAAATTCATGCTCAAAAGATTTGGGAAAGAAAACCCTTTGATAGCCCCCCAAGAAAGTGACCGTTACAATTTTTGTTCCATCCCGTACAAAATCCAGAAACATTTCCCGCCTTTGTACCAGGATAAACCAATAGCTAATGTTTCGCTCATAACAACTGATATCAAATCCAAAAATAGTTCCGAGCGTCCGGTCAAAATTCATAAAAAAATCAAACTGAAAAACATATGAAAAACACAATAACTGTTGCATATGAACACTTTTTATGATCTTGAGCTTGGTTTGAAGATAAAACCAAGATCTAAAACTTTATGTAGAGAAAAATAATAATTAAAGTGTGATAAAATACCAAGAGTGGTAATGTCGGAAGCGTCCCAAGATGAAGAACCAATAAAAACCTCTAAATCCAAAAACAAAATAGAAGATGCATACGAACTTCGTTTTCGATGAACTTGAACTTATTGAAAATCTAGACACAAGTTTAACACGTCACATGTAGAAAACACCAAGAAGCAATAAAATATGAAGATGCAAAGTATGCAAATGATTGCGCTCCTTATGACGATGTGATCAAGCTATTCAACTGAAATCCCCTCTTAATAATGTGGCTATCTATCCTATAAATCAATCTGACAATAAACATCTTCATACCGGTAAAAGTAAAACCTAGCATGGATATACCTTTTCATTGTGTACCCCGCTTGATCTTAATGACGACACTTTGTGCTTCCTTTAAGCCGGAATGTTGTACTTGAATACTTGATCATTGTTGCTTAGGGAGAACTCTTGCCCCCACCCCATACATCACTAGGGACAACTTTATTACAACGCATCTTTACATTCCATTATTACCAAATGGATTGCAAGATTCAATTATCTTGAACTTGTACTTCTCAATCTTGATGATCATCAATACTTGATGACATCATCTCACGGGATCTATATATAAGCTCCCCGTTGATGCATACCTATGAAACTCACATAGACAACACAGAGACACATATATAGATAATGAGTTAATGCAAACTTCGTCGAACTTAAAGTAGTTTAACTTAGTGCAAAAGTAAAATATGGATTATACTGAAACGGACTAAGTAGAACAAAAACTTCATTGATTAATAATTATCGAGAAAACAAACCATGAGGGGTAGCTAAGATTCGGTCGGCATGCATCTGAACTTCGAGCCATGCCTGCCAATCCTATGCTAGCCTGGCACACCGAGCAACGTTTTGCTTTCAACGTTGTCCTACACAGGTACGACGATCGACCAACACAAAACATCACCAGACAGCAGGTGATTTATTCTGAAACCAAACGTAGAACCGCTACTAACAAATGTAGCAGCAGCGGACACGTAGACGTATATAGGCAGGCACACGTGTGTATAGAAAGCAAACCCAGCTATCGCGCCATAGTACTTCACTTCTTGCAGACCAGCCCGGCGCTGCCCTTGCCGCTGCCGCACATGGTGTCGGCCGGCTCCTGGATCAGGCCCACCTCCCCAAGATCCTCACCGGCGAAGCGCGCCACCTCGCAGTCCGTCCCGAAGATGTTGGAAACCTGGTACTTCCCGGCGCCGCCCATCACCGGGATCTTGGCGCCCATGTCGACCCCGGCGCTGACGTAGTCGGAGCGGTAGGTCTGGCCGAGCACGCCGTGCACGTCGGCGGTGATGGAGTGGAACTTGAAGGCGACGTTGAGGTGCGCGAGGCTGTCGTCGGCGGTGAGGCCGTAGCCGTGGACCCTGGAGTCCTCCTCGGTGACCGGCACCGCGTTGGCGACGATCCGGAACCGCCCGTCGAGGCGCACAACCACGCCGTTGGCCGCGCCGGTGCGGAAGACGGATAGCGCAGGTGCGGAGGCCGGGCTCCAGCTGGATGCCGGCGCGGCGTCGAGCTCGACGGGCAGGCCGTCAAAGGTGATGGCGAGGCGGTCGACGGCACTGTTCCAGGTGACCGTCCGCTTGACGCCGAGGTAGAGGCGGTGGCCGCCGAAGCGGATGCCGAGCGCCTGCACCCAGGTGAAGTCCCGTGCCCCCTGCTCGTTGCGCTTGCCGATGAAGTGCGCGTTGATGTGCAGGTTGGAGTCGGAGAGGAGGCAGAAGTCGGCGTCCCTGCGGCCGTGGAAGAGGAACTTGTTGCCGTCGCCGCCGACGAAGCGCGGGTCGTGGCACTCCGTGCCGCTCAGATCACAGACTGTTGATCGCGCGGTTCCGATTCAAGCAGCGCAGCACCAAATATACAACACCATCGATCCGATCGGTCAGAAACTTAGAACTGCAAGGGGAATGCAGCGTGAAAGGTACTAGTGCTATGCGTGTTCTTACTGCAGACGAGCTTGCAGGTGAGGCAGTCCAGGTAGCAGAGGTCGCGGCAGTCGCGTGGGCACTGGCGCGCCTGGAGCGTGCACGCAGGGGGCAGGGTGTCCTGCTCCGGGTTGCTACGGTCGTAGCAGCTCACCCAGTAGGGCGACGCGCCGGGGCTCAGGTAGACGGGTACCACGTCGCGGTCCCACATGCTGGGGCGCTCTGGCTTGCCGCCCGCGGCAACGAGGAATGCGGCGGCGCAGGCGAGCACCGCCACCGCGCACGGGCGCCGGGCAAACGCCATCACAGATGGCTGAGGGTGTCTGGGTGATAACGCACGCCAGGGCGCTGTGTGAGTGTGAAGCGTATGCGAGTGGCGCCAGCGCTGAACGCCTTCTTGCTTCTGACTAAACGAGTGTCGTCGGAACCACGCATGGCTTTTCTGCCTATCAAGTCAACTGCCTTCGATGGCTCCATCGCTCGGCCGGCTGCCCTCACCACATGAAACGGTTCAAACCTTCCCATGGCAGTGGCGGAGCCAGGAAACATGAAACGATTCAAACCTTCCTATCCAGTGGCGTCAACCATGTGTAGTCAGCTTGAAATTTTGTAGTCAAACATGTATATATGTATAGTTGTATCATGTATGGTTTTTAGTTATTTTTTCATACTTTCAGCTTGTACCGCAAAAAAAAAAAAAAATTGCGTAGTCAATTGACTACACAGATTAAGCGTGGCCTGGTGTGTGCAATGGTGGACCCAGGATCAAGCCGCACCCCGGGCTACCTTCAGTGCTACAGTAGCTACATAACAAAACAGTATAGTCTGCTTACCATCGTTGTGCCCAGGCCATGGCCTGTGGTCTGGATCCGCCCCGGCCGGTGTGGGAAAGAGATGGAACAGTTGATGAAGTTCGGTGTTAGTGCTCGATCTGTGTGCCCATGAAACCGAATCCCATCTAAATTCTACTTATAGTTCATTTTGCCATTTTTATGCAAGTTTTTGGGATCTAGACGGGATCCCACCTAACACCTCGAGTGTTAGTCGTACTAGTTTTTTTTTGGAAAAGATAACCAACCATTATTACTGCAAAGTATTATTCACTACAACAAGAGTACACTCCAATAAGTACTTCGAAAACCAACATTATAAGATTATATCAATCACTTATGTATAATCCTATTATGTCAAAAATATCAATTGATGATACCTTGTACAACCTTCTGAAGATGGCTAGAGTCTATTATAGTCCGCTCATCCGATTGAACTAAGGATAACATACGGGCAAACCGACATGTGGATAACATGTGAGACATTAAAAACCTATTGTTCTTAAATAATTTAATTGTGGTGCTTTCAAATAACGCAACAAAGAGTGCACCCCACGAGGATTTGTGCCTTTTGGTTGTTGCTAAGACCTTCAACTAGTTACCACACATATTTGTAACACTAGCTGAAGGTGGGAGTTTAAAGTAACAAATACCTTATGACATAGTAAGCATGCAAAATGGATAAGAAATAACGCTTCTTATTTCATCTTTATCACAAAAATAACTCTTGTTATTTCATATTTATCACAAAAGTAATGCTTCTTGTTTCCATTCTACCTATGTTTAGCTAGATTATCCTTGATTAGCAAGATACCACCAAAAAATATCCATCTTTACTAGTACCTTCAGTTTTTAAATAAACTTATTGCGAAAGTTAAGTCTATGGTTCATCATACTATGATACATAGATTTAACAATATGCTTGTAGCGCGTAACTTCCATAAAAAAAACTTGCTGATGAAATGAGGGTAATATATTGGTGCATGTTATCATTATTATTGCAATTATCACAAAGAGACTATACTCCAATAAGTAATTGAAAACCAACACTACAAGATTACATCAATCACTTATGTATTGGTAATCCTATTATTAGGTCAATCATATCATTTAAGATACATGCGCAAACTTCTCGAGATGGCTGGAATCCATTATAGTTCACTCCTGATTTTGAAACATGAAGTGTTCCTCAAGTTGACATGGAAGGTATTAGGACCCTGAAATTGCTTCCATACATTTTTTTAATATTATTATGATATGGAAATAAAATTTTAAGGAACTGGAATACTCATGATTTGGGATGACTCTCAAAAAATACATATATATGCTGATTTATTCAAATGTTAATCTAGAAATTGGCCCATTACATACTTAGGCACTCCTATTATGCCGGAAGAACAAGGGTAGTAGAGATGACATTTGTGTAGGAAAAGATTAAGAAATGTATGGTTGGATGGGAGGAGCTATGTCTATTAGTGGAAGGGTAGCCAAAATAGATGTGTGCTTAGCAAACAATGAAATATTATCTAGTGTGATGGAAGCTAATCTGTAAGCCGAGAAGCAAGGGTGGTTTCTTCAGAAGTTCAACATTAGCCTCATGTGCAAGTGGTGTTGGTAATTTGAAAATTAGGAAGCCCTTGGAAAGATTTCATGACAAGGAAATACCTCAGAGATGCATGCATTTTGGTGCTAGGCATCAAACAACGGATTCTGCTCTATGGACTGATATGTTGCATGTAAAAGAGTTGTATCTCAGTGGTAGGTAAATGCAGGTTGGTTGTGGTGCCAAAAAAGTTTCTAGAGAGATTACTAGCATGGCTTCACCCCACTCGAGGAAAAATTATTGACTTGTTTGAGATCCGTAATGACAAAGAGTTGACAGTTGTAGATACTGCTAGATATACGGTGTTCCATATTTAGAAGGTTGCCACTTGGAGATATGCAAGAACAAATGATAGGTTTACATAAAATGGTGTGTACTAGTGTACTCACTACTTGTGTGGGTAACCCAGAAAGGACCCCCGGAGGCTACAAAAGCCCCCATTCTTCTCTCAGCCCACTCGCGAAGAAAAGGGCCTTTTTCTCATGGATAGCATTTTCTCCACTTGGGGATGGAAAGGTCCACAACCACTTCACAAGCTCCACAATTTAGAAATATAGGCTTCTTCACAATCTTCCATGCAGAGGTCACCATGGCACACCAAGCTAACTAGGAGGTCGCCTTCCCAGAGCAACAATCTCATGATCTCTCACTAGAACAAATCGTAATGGAGAGATCAACACTATGAAGAATGCAAAGCAAGACCACAAGGATGCTCAAATCCTTCATTCTAAAATTCCACAAAAGCAAAAAAAATGCTAGGAAGGAATTAGAGATGAAGAACAATGGATAAAGTTAAGACATGAGTAAGATTTATATTGTAAGGGTACATTGCCCCTATGTGTGGTTTTGGTAATTAGTGACAACCCCTATGGACTAATGTTTTCATTGAGTTTATATGAAGGAATATTCCATAGGTACTACTTGCAGTCCATGTATTGGATTCAAGTATGGATGCCATGAAGATAAAGATATACCTTGTGTATTGGCATCAAGATCATCGATCAAGATAGTATGATAGAGAATGAGGAGATACATGGTTGACTAATACAAAGAGTGAAGAATAGATTCCAGTTTGTTCAACACATGAAGCATGAAGAATGTGCCACATGAAGTCACGTGGTATGCCCATGAGAGGATGACGGCAAGTGGTGATCGTCATCAAGGTTGATTTGGGCAAGTTCAAGATGAGCATCTCGAGAGGATCATATGCTTGAAGCTTGTTGTCCATTTAATGATAATGGACATGTGAAGATGTACATCAATAGAGCTTTCCCATCATAGTGTATGGGGGAGCATTTGTGACTTGTGAGTCTTCACGAAGTAGCGATGATCAAGTGTGGCATTCCGGCTTGAGTGGAGCTTGAAGAGCTACCATCAAGATCAAGCGGGATGTGCAAGGCAAAGGTATGGCCTTGACTAGGTTTTCCTTTTACCAGCCTCAAGGTGGTTGTTGGGAGACCGGATTATAGGATAGATAGCCGCACTATCAAGAGGGGCTTTCGGTTGGGTAACTTGATCACATCATCTTAGGGAGCTCAATCCTTTGCATACTTTGCATATCCCTATTTCTTCTTGGTGTTTCCCTGTGAGAGGTTCTTGAGCTTGTTGCTAGCTTTACAACAAGCCCAAGCTCATCGAAAACGGAAATCGCATGCATCTTCTATTGCGATTTCGAGTTTGGACGTCTTCACCGTTTCTTGATGGTGGGAGACTCCCTCTCTAAAAACATCTAAAAATATCCTGTGAGGAGTCTCCATATTTCCAACAAAAGTGGTTTCATGTCAATCGGGGTCCGGACACAAAAGTTATCACAGTTTTTGTATAACATGTTTTCCTGCTCACCCGTTCAGGGACCCGGTCAGACCGTGTCAACACCCGGATTTTTAAGTCCAGATTCCTATTATGCCATACATCGCAATCCCAGGAAGATTGTTTTTGCGAGACATAACAGTTGATATCATAGAGTCATCATTCATTACAAACCATAGTCTTCTTACAACAACGGATCACATGATCCACACTTACAATAATAGTTGATCTAATGATCAACAACACAACACATAGCGGAAGCGAAGTAGTAGTAGTCCGTCTAATCCACAGGAAACGCTTGACGTTAGGAGATGATCCTAATTATCGTAGACGTCCTGCTGTCCATCGTCCCGATACTGCTGCTCATCTTCATAGTCTGGCCATTGGAATAGCCAGGGACACAGCCATGAGTACTTTAAAGTACTCGCAAACTAATACTAATGTAAGTACTATCAATTTTATTCAGGGGTGCTAAGCTATAGGTTTATTTGCATCAAGCCAATTTTATTTCATAACCTTGTAAAAAAAAAGACTCCTTATTTGCCTAACTTAACTCAAGTGGGAACATTAGTGTCATTCCCACAACCATGTTGTTTTCAAGTCAAATCCTCATTCACTTCACCATTCATTTTTAGAAACATCTGACAACGGAACAGTATGGCCTTTCCAATCGTCCGTAACCGTGGACACGGCTACTCGAATAGTTTTACACTCTGCAGAGGTTGCACACTTATGCAACAACTTTTGATTACATCCGTCAGGGATAACCCTGAATAGTCATAACTCAGTATGCGGATCATCAACCATAACCTTTCACTTATAAACTCTAGTATAGGCACCTCTCCCCATGAGCTTGGTCTCCCGGTGATAGCCAACTGTTATCCCGGGAACTGCACAGGGCTTGGGTCGTACATTCACCTCATTTCACTTTCAACGGAGGCAGCCTCGGCATAACCTCTATGAAGCTTGTTTAGAGGGAACCCATACTAAAATGCACAAGTTTCTAGTTAAGCCTTACCCATAATCAGGTATTGTGGGGGTACTCAAAATTGGAAAGGTACCGCATTCAAACCCAATCATCAGTTTTTGTCAAAATCACCAAGTCATTCATGTCATATTCAACTTCAAAATCTTTCAATAGAATGACTCATCATTCCAAGGTTTTCAAAGTCATTGGTTTTCACATGTTCCCAACTAGAATAGTCATTTTTAGTTTAGCACTAGCAACTAGTCATGAAGGGTGCTAATCTATCTTGTCTTTCTCTAGGCTACCTTTGATGATCTTGTAACATTCTAAACTTAGACCAAAGTTAACTATAAGGTAAGCTTTGATAAAAATAAGGTAAAAGCTTGCAAGAGTAAAACTTGGTATTTGGATCCCCAAGTAGAAATAGAAGTGTAATGGTGCCTTGCTCCATTAGATCTTTGCACTTGGGAACTTTGCAAGAGTGTTAGCTTGCCTTGAGTTGTGTAGTGATCAAAGTTCTCTTCCTCCTCCTGAGAGTAGACCTCCTCCTCCTGGTACTCCTTGGTACTAGCGTCTATACACGAATACGAGGTATACAATCACTAAACAAAACTTAAGTGCTAGACTAAAACACACAAGGGTTCACACAAGCCATTCTAACATCACAAACTTATTCACATGGTTGTTGACTTGGTGTTCTTATTTAAGAGAAAATAATTTCCTCTCATTATATCTTGTTAATATTTAATCTCCTAAAATAACAAAGTATGAATACATGTTGACGAAGGTCAACACTTCATAATGGTCATTTGGGAAAATGATTTAAATGAGATACTCCATCTCATGCAATTTTAGATACTACTATGGAACAATTTAATATCATGAAGTGATCTAATATGAGGTGCTACATAATAAGGTCATTACCTCATATTGGACTACTCAAGATAATGATTTAAATGAGAGACTAACTCTCATACCATTTAATCAATTTAATTTAGATGATTTAAATGGACTAGAAATGGCTCCATAGCCATTATTTTGCTCTAGTCCATGATCATACAAACAACTATGCTATCTTTTTGCAAAAACAATTAGAGTATGTCAAATGTGATTTATGAGAGTTGGAATCAACTCAAAATCACTTATGGTTGAAATTTAAATAAAGTTTGAAGTTTGAAAAGGCCCTATCTTGTTATTTTTACTATTTTAATTCTACACTGAATCTGAGGGTGAGACCAGTGTGATTGTTTAGATAATTTCATAAGCTTTCCAAATATATAAAGTTCACAAATTTTGGTTCAGCCGATTTGAAACTATTTAAGTTTTAGCAAAGCATCTGCAAGCATTTCAATTAAATCCTAAATCCAAATTCAAACTGGTGGGCTTTAGGCGGGAAGGAAAACTGGGCCGCAGAGGGGGAAAGAAGTTGGGCCAGCCCATCTGTGCGTCTCGCGCGAGTGGGCTGCCTGACTGGTGGGGCCCTCTGTCAGCGAGCGTTTTATAGCAAAACGGTATGGATGAATCTGAGGCGTAGGATTAGAAATAGATCTAATGGCCGGCGTTCATCGTCGTCTCCGACGAGAACCCGTGGTGCTGGCGGCGGGGCTAGGGGTGGGAGAGCCTACCGGTGCTCCGGCGGTCGACGGCGAGGTGCGCGGCGACGTTGGCGAGGATGACGAGTCGACTGGTACCGACGACGGCGACCTGCGGGTACTGGAGGCCTCCGGCTTCAAATTGGTGTTGCTCCGGCGAGGTGGTGGCTAATTAACTGGTCGAGGAGAATCAGAGATGGGAGGAGAAGCAGTGAGTGTTAAGAATTGGGGTGCGGGAGTGCTCTATTTATAGAGGGGAGGAGGTGCTGCGGGTGCCCGTGGAGGTCAAGCATGGCGCGGCGTCTCCGGTGCGCGAAAGGCCAAGGAAAGGACGGCGTGGCGTAGCTGGCATCCTGGCGATGCTCAACGGCTAGCTGGTGCTCGAGCGTGTCTACGTGCTAGAGGGTGCAGTGGCGGTGCTTGATGCAGAAGGAGAGGTGTAGGGGAGGACGGAGGAGATGGGTCGAGGCCCTGCTCTGCCGCATCCAGTATGCGGTGAGCGCGCAGGCTGGCGTGCCTGGGCGTTCTGGGCGCGAGCTGGCCTGGCCAATGCCAGCCTCTCGCGTGCCAGGGCCGTGCAAGGTGACGGTCAGGGTGGCCAGGAGATTCTGTTGGACAAGAAGAAAGTGAGAGGGGGAGGCTGTGGCGATCGATGGTATGAGGGCCTTCATTGTGGTGACCCGGCATACCACTGCATGGTGTAGTATGCAAGTCTGATATAACACCAATGAAACACCGTTCCACTAGTATTATATCGCTCAGAGTGGTACAACAGAAACATATGCGGGTCCAAGGCATGTCTATAGAATTATAATATTGACTCTGTTACATAAGATCATCATAGCCTCCTACTTTACAATGAGGTAAAACTACAAATAAACTCCAGAAGAACGACTCGTAGTCTAGTCTTATCACGAACTCTATTTGTAGAGTATTTAACTAGCTATAGAGGCTATGAATAGATTCTAGCTAAATAGGAGCTAGGCTTAGGAAGCTAGTTCCCTTCTCTGGCTAACTAGGTTTTCTCCTTGTTGGATGTGGTATCTGACTCCTCTGACAGGGTCCTGTCTCTTGAAGTAGTTGTTGACTCCTCGGCCTTCGAGTTGCACTGTAGATCCTCCTTCGATGCCTCCATATCTAAGCAGGGGATTTAAGAGTGGGATGAGTATGAGCGTACTCAACAAGTTCATTATAGGAAAGAGGTGTTTAATGCACTAGCTACAGCATTAGACCAGAAAGTCTAATACCAATGCAGGTTTTCATAACCATTTCTTCAAAAGGTTGCTTTTATTCAGAAGAACTATGTCCGTCAGCCTTCACCGGTTTACTAGAACTTCATGGAGTTCCTTTCCGGCAGCGTTCGCAGTTCCAAATCCCGGAACAGGGAGTGATAGGTCACGATTCTTTACACTCTGCAGAGGTGTGTTGCTTTACCCATAAGAGATCTTAACCTTGGTGCCAACCGGGAATGACCCGTCCACACTTCCTTTGGTGTGAGGCCCGGTATAAGGTCATAGCCAATCATATTCCTCCGCTACCTCATACACCCACCCTTTGTTGCAAACTCCGACCCTGGGTCCTCGCCGGTGTTCTTATACCAATTAAGGACGGCCCCCGACCACGACAACAGTTCTGGGCTTTCTACCATGAGCTCCTTCGCCGGGAGATGCAACCCATCATAGACCACAATAACCGTGGGGACTTTAGGCTTCCCCAGCCCACCGCTTGATCCTCGGGCTACAAGTGTCTACGGACAATGCCGTGGGGACTTTAGGCTTCCCCAGCCCACCGCTTGCATCCTTGGAATACAAGTGTCTACGGTAAAGCGCATCCGTTGATGTACAAGAGGTGGAAATACAATTGACTATTCCGTCCCACTCCAGATCTTATGGTTAACACGGGTATTACGGCACAAGAATCACTGGACGACATTTGTTGTTTAATCCTAGATGGATATAAACCCTTGCAATGGAACCTCCACCATATCAACACAATCCATGGTTCCATTGCCCACCACATAGTCATATTCATAGTTATGAAAATAGTGGTTTTGCTTTTTATGCAATAGTGATAAATATAGTACTTTGCAAGTAATTTGGTAAAAATACTCAAATGACATGAGCAAGCGATGAACTTGCCTTTCTTGACTGAAAGATTATGCAGACAAGGTCTTCGATACGCAATAACTCCAAATTCTGAAATAGCATCATCGTCCGGTAAGGACGATGTTTAAAAGATTGGCAAGGATGCAATAATGCATAAGTATGAGATGCAATCGTTCTAAGCGTGACCTAACCCCGATGATTTAGGATTAGTGAGTTGAAATGATTTGTTTAGGGTGTGTTGTACTTTTAGAGTGGTTCTCAAACAAGGATCTTATTAAGGTTGCGTACTTGGTATCATAAGTAAGTAATGCAATACATTACAATAATAATTTTACTAGCACACAACAATAGCATTTGGTATAATCCTATCATGTAATGGATAGTTGTTGGTTTGATTACTATAAGACATGGTTAATGATTGCTTATCATATACTTCAAAAGAATAACTTTTGAAGAACATGTTCTTTAATGAAGAACAAGTATGATAATTAAGGTTGTGGAGTTCTATGGTTTCCTATGATTGCAACTAGTGGTTAGAGTAAGTCTTAGATGGATCACAATAGAGTTGGATTCATCAATAGCTAGAGATCATATGGTTTTAGTGAAGCATATCATAAGTAATTTATTATACATAGGTGCTGTCAAGGTTGGTATACCTTGTTGGTGATAGCTAGCTAGGGTTTATGGATCCTTATAAGCAGGGTTGATGATGATTCTTTGATTACTTCAAAAGAATAACTTTTGAGGAACATACTTATTAAGTAATAAGAAGTATATCAATTAGGTTTGAGGTGGTCTAGGTGTTACTATTGGATCCACTTAAATAGGGCATAGGTGGCTCCTGGATATTCTGGTTTCATAAATATATAATACTAGTAGGGTTTAGTGGAATATGGTTTGGTAATGCACAATATTTGGCATAACTATTCTTGGAGTTCATCACAATGGTGTGATGCTAAATAGGTATGGTTAAGGATGATGGTTTTTGGGAATAGGAACTAGGGTTTAGACTTGGTTGATCCTACTTGATCAACTAGGTCTGATTAAGATGAACACATGGGATGCTGTTTTAGCAGTGATAGGATTCCCATATTTTATGTGGACATAGTCATGCATTTAGTTGCTAATTATGGATCTATGAATGATAATGGAGTAACATGATCACATGTTATACTCTAGGGTTTTGGTTTATAAACAACTTAGGGTTCATATGATTTAATGGAGCTAGGGTTTGGTTCATAATTGAATTAGGGTTTTAGGGTTTTCACATGAAATGATAAGTTCCTAATTTTCTTCCTTATAGAACTAGGGTTTCATAATTACTATTTAGTTCATAGGTTAATAACTTCATTATGAATTGAAGTTATTAATAACTTTAAAAATGAAAACAATGTTTGATTTGTTTATTTATTATTTTTAACTATTTTAATAATTAAGATAATTATTAATTAGGATTTATTTTCTAATAAAAAGGATTTAATAAGTTACAAATAAAGAAAATTACTTTTAATGTTTTCTTTATTTACTTTATTGGTTTTTATTTATTTTATGAAATCTTCTTAATTTCTAAAAATTAAGCTCAATTAAGAATAATAGAAAATGCTTAAATAACAAGTATTAAATACTTAAATTTTTATTACAAATAAAAATTTCATATTATATTTTTATTGGATAGAGTTTACTTTTCTAAGAATTGTGATATCTTATTTACCTTTTTCTGAGTTATAATGTATTTTCTAGATTTATTTAAAGTTGCAGAGATTATTGGATTCAAAATTTAAAAAGGAAAAGCTAAAGCTACCCGGTTGGTTTACCCACACAGTCACTGACTGGTGGGGTTAGACCAGGTCATCAGCCACGGTGGCACGACGTGGCAACCATGGCCTTCACCGGCGGGCAGTGGCGATGGTCGCCGGCGGTACGGTGCTTCCCCGGGCAAGCTATCTACATCACAAGACTTAGTGCGCCGAGGTGAACATACTGGTACCAGTGCCGCGCCGAAATGGTTGCCGGAGTATGCTCGCCGGCGAGGTGCTGCGGCGGTGCTCACGTTTTAACGGCGCGGCGACGATTCGGGACACAATCGAACAAAGCGTGCATGCTAGGGAACTCAGGAGCTCACCAGGATCACGACGCGCGTGACGGCGAGGCTTGCCGTGGCCTGGTTCGCCAGAATCGCCCGCTCCCGTCGTCGGAGAAGACGACCTGGCGCGGTCGATTGGAGACGCATTAGCTCGATTCCTCGCGCACGGTGACCATGTTGAGGACGGCGATTCCAACGGTGGTCACGGCGAGGCTCCAGGAGGTCTACATCGGCGGCGATGGTCGGAGTCCGGCTTAGCTAGGGTTTTGGCATGGGGAAAAATTAGATGAGGAGGAAGAATCCGACGCAGTTGTTCATGCTGGAGCTTTTATATGGTGTCGTAGCGTGCCTCGTCACGACGTCGATCACTGGGAGGTCGCCAGCGAGAGAGGAGAAGGGAGGCACGGCTTCGTGCTGTCCTCCATGCGAGGAAGAGGGGATGAGGACGAGCTCGTCCTCGATATTTTGAGACGAAGGGGTATCGGGCTGGCCTTGGGCCATGGTGTTGGGCTGCTGGGCAGGCTGCTGCTGGGCTGCTCGGATCTGCCAGGTAAGCCCTTTCTTCTTTTTATTTTTATTTATGTTTTTCTTTTTCTGTTTTTATAATTTCTGGTTTGAATATAATTTGATTTCAAAAATTTCTTGCAGGTTTCTTATTATGTCAATTTAATTAAAAGATGGTGTGATGTATTACACCACACTCCTATATGAAGCAAGTATTTTACATTTGATTACATTTCATGCTTGTTGGCTTATTCAAAATAACAAATAGACATGAGTTTATATTCTCATTTTAATTTTGGGATTTCTATTTTCGTGCCCCTATTTCGTTAGTTGTACTCACTTTTCCCCAGTCCCTTAGTTTTTCCTCAGTTTTCCCCTCCTCTAGTTTGAAACACGCACAAGTGCTGGAACAGCCGGTAGCCGTCAGGTCAGAGGCCTTGACCGTTAGTCTGACCGGGTGGGGCCGCACAGGGGCAGCTCCTCCCTGACCGTCTCGTGCTGACGGGTAGGGTCAGGAGACACGTCGGAGCAGTCATCCATCTATCGCTGACGTGTGGGCCGTTTTATTTCATGATTTTATACGCGGTGCTGCCAATGACAAATGGGGCCGCTTGATACGTCTCCGACGTATCGATAATTTCTTATGTTCCATGCCACATTATTGAGGATATCTACATGTTTTATGCATACTTTATGTCATATTTATGCATTTTCCGGCAGTAACCTATTAACGATATGCCGAAGAGCCAGTTGTTGTTTTCTGCTGTTTTTGGTTTCAGAAATCCTAGTAAGGAAATATTCTCGGAATTGGACGAAATCAACGCCCAGGGGCCTATTTTCACACGAAGCTTCCAGAAGACCGAAGGAGTCACGAAGTGGGGCCACGAGGTGGCCAGACGCTAGGGCGGCGCGGCCCAAGCCCTGGCCGCGCCGGTCTAGTGTGTGGGCCCCCTGTCAGGCCCCCTGACCTATCTCCTCCGCCTACTTAAAGCCTTCGTCGCGAAACCCCAGTACCGAGAGCCACGATACGGAAAACCTTCCAGAGACGCCGCCGCCAATCCCATCTCGGGGGATTCAGGAGATCGCCTCCGGCACCCTGCCGGAGAGGGGAATCATCTCCCGGAGGACTCTTCACCGCCATGGTCGCCTCCGGAGTGATGAGTGAGTAGTTCACCCCTGGACTATGGGTCCATAGCAGTAGCTAGATGGTCGTCTTCTCCTAATTGTGCTTCATTGTCGGGTCTTGTGAGCTGCCTAACATGATCAAGATCATCTATCTGTAATGCTATATGTTGTGTTTGTTGGGATCCGATGGATAGAGAATACTATGCTATGTTGATTATCAATCTATTATCTATGTGTTGTTTATGATCTTGCATGCTCTCCGTTATTAGTAGAGGCTCTGGCCAAGTTTTTACTCTTAACTCCAAGAGGGAGTATTTATGCTCGATAGTGGGTTCATGCCTCCATTAAATCTGGGACAGTGACAGCAAGTTCTAAGGTTGTGGATGTGCTGTTGCCACTAGGGATAAAACATCGATGCTATGTCCGAGGATGTAGTTGTTGATTACATTACGCACCATACTTAATGCAATTGTCTGTTGTTTTCAACTTAATACTGGAAGGGGTTCGGATGATAACCTGAAGGTGGACTTTTTAGGCATAGATGCATGCTGGATAGCGGTCTATGTACTTTGTCGTAATGCCCAATTAAATCTCACAATACTCATCATATCATGTATGTGCATTGTCATGCCCTCTCTATTTGTCAATTGCCCAACTGTAATTTGTTCACCCAACATGCTATTTATCTTATGGGAGAGACACCTCTAGTGAACTGTGGACCCCGGTCCATTCTTTTACATCGAATACAATCTACTGCAATACTTGTTCTACTGTTTTCTGCAAACAATCATCATCCACACTATACATCTAATCCTTTGTTACAGCAAGCCGGTGAGATTGACAACCTCACTGTTTCGTTGGGGCAAAGTACTTTGGTTGTGTTGTGCAGGTTCCACGTTGGCGCCGGAATCCCTGGTGTTGCGCCGCACTACATCTCGCCGCCATCAACCTTCAACGTGCTTCTTGGCTCCTACTGGTTCGATAAACCTTGGTTTCTTACTGAGGGAAAACTTGCCGCTGTACGCATCACACCTTCCTCTTGGGGTTCCCAATGGACGCGTGATGTACGCGTATCAAGCAGATTTTCTGGCGCCGTTGCCGGGGAGATCAAGACACGCTGCAAGGGGAGTCTCCACATTCCAATCTCTTTACTTTGTTTTTGTCTTGCTTTATTTTATTTACTACTTTGTTTGCTGCACTAAATCAAAATACAAAAAAATTAGTTGCTAGCTTTACTTTATTTACTATCTTGTTTGCTATATCAAAAACACAAAAAAATTAGTTACTTGCATTTACTTTACTTGCTTCATCATGTTTCCTCCTAAGTTTATTCGTAAGGATGTACCGGTAGGCCGAGGGTCTATCCTCGGGAAAGATAATATAGAAGATTTTTTCACTCATATTAGTACGGTTGAAGATTTTGAAGATAGACACCTGGTAGAACTTGCTCCTACTTATGAAATTGCTGCTGCTTCCTTAGTACACATGTTAGAAGCTAGATTTGTTAACCTCAACCCCGTAATGCAGCATATGTTCCTTACACTAAGTGATATGGAAGAAGGAGAAAAGAAAGATTTTGTCCTAGAAACCCTTCTTAAAGAATTTGGTGATGTAGCAAGAGAAGCTAGAAAGGTCTTTACTAAATATAATATGATTGGCTCTTATACAAACTTTGCTAGCACCCTTGAAAAGATGGAAAAAGATAGACAAAAATACACTAATAAAGTTAATTATGAGGGGGATATTAAAACATCAATACCTTGCAAGCTCTTGGGAATGTGCGAGGCACTAGAAAAGAATTTTGATTGGATTGTTCCTGAAGATTTGTTTGATGAGAGTAGCAAGCCTAAGGGTAGTGAAAAGGGAGCCTCTGAAACTTACATAGATAAGATACAATGCATAGTTGAGAAAACTCCAAACCCCACTGTAGATGCATCATCTCTTGATAATACTTGATACAAACTTTCTGCGCCTAGCTGAAAGGCGTTAAAGAAAGCGCTTATGGGAGACAACCCATGTTTTTACAACTGCACTTTTATTTTATATTTGAGTCTTGGAAGTTGTTACTACTGTAGCAACCTCTCCTTATCTTAGTTTTGTGCATTGTTGTGCCAAGTAAAGTCTTTGATAGTAAGGTTCATACTAGATTTGGATTACTGCGCAGAAACAGATTTCTTTGCTGTCACGAATCTGGGCCTAATTCTCTGTAGGTAACTCATAAAATTATGCCAGTTTACGTGAGTGATCCTCAGATATGTACGCAACTTTCATTCAATTTGAGCATTTTCATTTGAGCAAGTCTGGTGCCTCTTAGAAATTCGTCCTTACGAACTGTTCTGTTTTGACAGATTCTGCCTTTTATTTCGCATTGCCTGTTTTGCTATGCTTGATGGATTTTTCGATTCCATTAACTTTCAGTAGCTTTGTGCAATGTCCAGAAATGTTAAGAATGATTATGTCACCTCTGAACATGTAAATTTTAATTGTGCACTAACCCTCTAATGAGTTGTTTTGAGTTTGGTGTGGAGGAAGTTTTCAAGGATCAAGAGAGGGAGATGATACAATATGATCAAGGAGAGTGAAAGCTCTAAGCTTGGGGATGACCCGGTGGTTCACCCCTGCATATTTCAAGAAGACTCAAGCGTCTAAGCTTGGGGATGCCCAAGGCATCCCCTTCTTCATCGACAACATTATCAGGTTCCTCTAGTGAAACTATATTTTTATTCCATCACATCTTATGCACTTTGCTTGGAGCGTCGGTTTGTTTTTGTTTTTGTTTTGTTTGAATAAAATGGATCCTAGCATTCATTGTGTGGGAGAGAGACACGCTCCGCTATTGCATATGGACAAATATGTCCTTAGGCTTTACTCATAGTGTTCATGGCGAAGGTTGAATCTTCTTCGTTAAATTGTTATATGGTTGGAAAGGAAAATGATACATGTAGTAATTGGTAAAATGTCTTGGATAATGTGATACTTGGCAATTGTTGTGCTCATGTTTAAGCTCTTGCATCATATACTTTGCACCTATTAATGAAGAAATACATAGAGCTTGCTAAAATTTGGTTTGCATAATTGGTCTCTCTAAGGTCTAGATAATTTCTAGTATTGGGTTGAACAACAAGGAAGACGGTGTAGAGTCTTATAATATTTACAATATGTCTTTTATGTGAGTTTTGCTGCACCGGTTCATCCTTGTGTTTGTTTCAAATAAACCTTGCTAGCCTAAGCCTTGTATCGAGAGGGAATACTTCTCATGCATCCAAAATCCTTGAGCCAACCACTATGCCATTTGTGTCCACCATACCTACCTACTACATGGTATTTCTCCACCATTCCAAAGTAAATTGCTTGAGTGCTACCTTTAAATTTCTATCCTTCACCTTTGCAATATATAGCTCATGGGACAAATAGCCTAAAAAACTATTGTGGTATTGAATATGTACTTATGCACTTTATCTCTTATTAAGTTGCTTGTTGTGCGATAACCATGTTCCTGGGGACGCCATCAACTACTCTTTGTTGAATATCATGTGAGTTGCTATGCATGTCCGTCTTGTCTGAAGTAAGGGAGATTTACCGCTAGAATGGTTAGAGCATGCATAATGTTAGAGAAGAACATTGGGCCGCTAACTAAAGCCATGATCCATGGTGAAAGTTTCAGTTTTGGACAAATATCCTCAATCTTATATGAGAAAATTAATAATTGTTGAATGCTTATGCATAAAAGAGGAGTCCATTATCTGTTGTCTATGTTGTCCCGGTATGGATGTCTAAGTTGAGAATAATCAAAAGCGAGAAATACAATGCGAGCTTTCTCCTTAGACCTTTGTACAGGCGGCATAGAGGTACCCCTTTGTGACACTTGGTTAAAACATATGTATTGCAATGATAATCCAGGTAATCCGAGCTAATTAGGACAAGGTGCGGGCACTATTAGTATACTATGCATGAGGCTTGCAACTTGTAGGATATAATTTACATGACACATATGCTTTATTACTACCGTTGACAAAATTATTTCTTGTTTTCAAAACCAAAACTCTAGCACAAATATAGCAATCAATGCTTCCCTCTGCGAAGGGCCCTTCTTTTACTTTTATGTTGAGTCAGTTCACCTATTTCTCTCCATCTCAAGAAGCAAACACTTGTGTGAACTGCGCATTGATTCCTACATACTTGCATATTGCACTTGTTATATTACTTTACATTGACAATATCCATGAGATATACATGTTATAAGTTGAAAGCAACCGCTGAAACTTCATCTTCCCTTGTGTTGCTTCAATACCTTTACTTTGAATTATTGCTTTATGAGTTAACTCTTATGCAAGACTTATTGATGCTTGTCTTGAAGTACTATTCATGAAAAGTCTTTGCTTTATGATTCATTTGTTTAATCATGTCATTTACCATTGTTTTGATCGCTGCATTCATTACATATGCTTACAATAGTATGATCAAGGTTATGATGGCATGTCACTCCAGAAATTATCTTTGTTATCGTTTACCTGCTCGGGACGAGCAGGAACTAAGCTTGGGGATGCTGATACGTCTCCGACGTATTGATAATTTCTTATGTTCCATGCCACATTATTGATGATATCTACATGTTTTATGCATACTTTATGTCATATTTATGCATTTTCCGGCACTAACCTATTAACGATATGCCGAAGAGCCAGTTGTTGTTTTCTGCTATTTTTGGTTTCAGAAATCCTAGTAAGGAAATATTCTCGGAATTGGACGAAATCAACGCCCAAGGGCCTATTTTCACACGAAGCTTCCAGAAGACCGAAGGAGTCACGAAGTGGGGCCACGAGGCGGCCAGACGCTAGGGCGGCGCGGCCCAAGCCCTGGCCGCGCCGGCCTAGTGTGTGGGCCCCCTATCAGGCCCCCTGACCTATCTCCTCCGCCTACTTAAAGCCTTCGTCGCGAAACCCCCAGTACCGAGAGCCACGATACGGAAAACCTTCCAGAGACGCCGCCGCCGCCAATCCCATCTCGGGGGATTCAGGAGATCGCCTCCGGCACCCTGGCGGAGAGGGGAATCATCTCCCGGAGGACTCTTCACCGCCATGGTCGCCTCCGGAGTGATGAGTGAGTAGTTCACCCCTTGACTATGGGTCCATAGCAGTAGCTAGATGGTCGTCTTCTCCTAATTGTGCTTCATTGTCGGGTCTTGTGAGCTGCCTAACATGATCAAGATCATCTATCTGTAATGCTATATGTTGTGTTTGTTGGGATCCGATGGATAGAGAGTACTATGCTTTGTTGATTATCAATCTATTATCTATGTGTTGTTTATGATCTTGTATGCTCTCCGTTATTAGTAGAGGCTCTGGCCAAGTTTTTACTCTTAACTCCAAGAGGGAGTATTTATGCTCGATAGTGGGTTCATGCCTCCATTAAATGCGGGACGGTGTGACAAGTTCTAAGGTTGTGGATGTGCTGTTGCCACTAGGGATAAAACATCGATGCTATGTCCGAGGATGTAGTTGTTGATTACATTACGCACCATACTTAATGCAATTGTCTGTTGTTTTCAACTTAATACTGGAAGGGGTTCGGATGATAACCTGAAGGTGGACTTTTTAGGCATAGATGCATGATGGATAGCGGTCTATGTACTTTGTCGTAATGCCCAATTAAATCTCACAATACTCATCATATCATGTATGTGCATTGTCATGCCCTCTCTATTTGTCAATTGCCCAACTGTAATTTGTTCACCCAACATGCTATTTATCTTATGGGAGAGACACCTCTAGTGAACTATGGACCCCGGTCCATTCTTTTACATCGAATACAATCTACTGCAATACTTGTTCTACTGTTTTCTGCAAACAATCATCATTCACACTATACATCTAATCCTTTGTTACAACAAGCCGGTGAGATTGACAACCTCACTGTTTCGTTGGGGCAAAGTACTTTGGTTGTGTTGTGCAGGTTCCACGTTGGCGCCGGAATCCCTGGTGTTGCGTTGCACTACATCTCGCCGCCATCAACCTTCAACGTGCTTCTTGGCTCCTACTGGTTCGATAAACCTTGGTTTCTTACTGAGGGAAAACTTGCCGATGTACGCATCACACCTTCCTCTTGGGTTCCCAACGGACGCGTGATGTACGCGTATCACCGCTCTATAGGGCTGCCGCAGCCAATGACCAGTGGGGTCGTATATTTTTCAGGAAAAGACATATATTGCCGCTCTGTGTGGCTGCCACAGCCAATGACCAGTGGGGTCGTCTATTTATTTAGAGAAAATCATATATTGCCGCTCTGTGGAGCCTCCGCAGCCAATGACCAGTGGGGTCGTATATTTTTCAGGAAAAGACATATATTGCCGCTCTGTGGGGCTGCCGCAGCCAATGACCAGTGGGGTCGTCTATTTATTTAGAGAAAATCATATATTGCCACTCTGTGGGGCCGCCGCAGCCAATGTCCAGTGGGGTCGTATATTTTTCAGGAAAAGACATATTCCCGCATTGTGGGACTGCCGTAGCCAATGACCAGTGGGGTCATCTATTTATTTAGAGAAAATCATATATTGCCGCTCTGTGGGGCCTCCGCAGCCAATGACCAGTGGGGTCGTCCATTTTTCAGGAAAAGACACATATTGCCGCTCTGATATATGTCTTTAGAGAATATCATAGAGAGAAGCAACAAGTTTGCTAATTAATTATTCTTAAGCTAGACCGGAGAACGGCTGGCAGCTCGTTCCCCACCGTCGGACGGAGCAGCCATCGTCGGCGCCTCGTCGCGCCGCCGGCTCTGTCCCCCGGTGGCGTCGGATGGACTGCGGCGCTGCACGTCAACCACGGCTCCAGCACTTGTTTCGTCCGCACGCATTGTACCCACCGCAGGAAAGTCGGCCGCAAGCAGATCCGCTGCCCACGACGACCGGGATTTGTTCCGTGCACCAATTGGTAGTATAGCTTGAGAAAGACCTCCGCTTCTGCCTCCCCCTCCCCCTAATCGATTCAGTTCCCGTAATTTATTGGAGTTTGCAGGTACGAAATAGTCCTAAATGTCTGGTCGTAGCGGGTACACCGGCGAGGGTGGGGATTCGATCATGTCGTGGCCACGTTCTACTTCTCCTACCTCGTCGGAAGTGCAGGTATCTAGCTTCAGCTCTCTGTACTACCGTTAAATTTGAAGTGCCGCTATGGCCTGTTGGAGTGATTTCAGTTGTTCTTTTTTCCATTATTGTTATAGTTAGCCAGGCAAGCCGATGATCCATGGTACATTGCATACCAAGATTAATCAACCCAGTGGTGTAGCTAGAGGATGGATTTGGAGGAGAAGGTGGCCAATTTAGGTGATGAATTGGCCCATAAAAACCTGATGATATTCGAGCTGAAGCGTATTGTGGAGGAAGAAAAGAAGAATTCAGAGCTTATTCGCAAGGAGAAGTTGAGAGTTGAGACAGATCTTGCCGTATTTGATCAAGTGGTAGAAAATTTAGAACATGAACTTAAAGTGATGGGAGAGGAGAAAAGTAGATTCATCTGGGCAGTTTTATTAGGTGTCATCCCTGTCCTAGCATTATGTGGTTCTGGTAGACGATTTAGTATAGAATTGTTATTCAGTAGATGGCTCTAACCACTGTATTTTGTTGTGGCTCTAAGCACTGTATTTTAGCGTACAATTTCCTAGTTGTGCTAAGTAATGTGCACAATAATTTTAGCATGCATGAACATTGTATAAAAGTGAAGGGATCCTAAAAGTGAAAGCATGTACCAGCCTCCAGATCAAATACATATCAATATCTTCCCAATCAAGTTGGGATAGAATTCAAATCATACATACGGATGTACATGGACACATCAAGAACGTGGAGAAGCTTTTTTTGAGACAGAGGTAGTAGTTCGAACAATTTTATCCCAATTGGAAACTGAAAAATACAAATTTATCATAATTTATCCCAATTTGCGGCATCGAACACGGCCGCGCAGCGATGGGCAAGAAAGGCCGGGACGACGGGTGGCTGAGGGGTGGTCATCTGCGCCATCCGCCGTTGAAGCGATGTTATCGGCGATGGCTTCAATGTTCGTGGCATCGATGACCACTGTCGGAACCGCCGCTGTCTTGGTGTACTTCATCAGCGACGGATCGGCGGAGGGCTGGATCGGCGGCTTTGCAGCGCGGTTGTAGACGATGGCTTCAATCGTCTTGGCATCGATGACCACTGTCGGCACGGCCGCCGTCTTGTTGTCCTTCATCAGCAACGGATCTGAGGAGGGCAACGGAAGTGAGACATCAACAGCCTCCGATATTGAATGCTGGATATGCGCCGTCGAAGCGATGTTGTAGGCGATGGCTTCAATGTTCGTGGCATCGATGACCACTGTCGGCATGGCCACCATCTTGTTGTCCTTCATCAGCAACGGAATCGAGGAGGGCAACGGAAGTGAGACATCAACAGGCTCCGACATTGAATGCTGGATCTGCGCCGTCGAAGCGATGTTGTAGGATGGCTTCAATGTTCGTGACATCGATGACCACTATCGGCACGGCCACCGTCTTGGGGTTCTTCATCATTCAACAGATCTGAGAAGAGAAACGAAAGTGAGATAGAGAGAGACATTTCAACTATTTCTGACGGTTAGATCCTCACCGGCACTCTTAGATCCGCGCCGCCGCACGCCACCGCACGCACGGTTAGATCCGCGCCACTGCACGCCACCGCACGCACGGTTAGATCTGCGCCGCCGCACACACGGTTAGATCCGCGCCACCGCGACCGCCGGAGTAAGAGAGGAAATAGGAGAGAGCAAGATGCGACTGGAATATGCGACTGCCAGGGTTGGTAGGTATGTGCTCTGCTCTTGTCTCCGTATGCGTCCATCGTGGTAGAGAGAGATATACAGGCCGTCTGATCATAAATGATCGAACGGTGCAAGCGTTCGTTGAGCTTTCAACCAACCAAGATCCGTGTGACATACATCTCGACCAATCAGAGATCAGCAAGTGAGTACAAGTTAGGAAAACTGAGTAGAACTAAGAGGGGGAAAAGTGAGGAAATGTTTATCGGAAGGGCAAAACTAAGTAGGACTGAGTAAAACAAGTGGGCCCGGAGGGGGAAAACTGAGTAACACTAAGTAAAACAGGGGCACCCAAATAATAAAGGGACTAAGGGAAATTGAAGCTTTTGGCATAAAAATTGTAAAATTGTGTTATTTGAACAATATATTACATTTTGGCCGACTAGATATTGTTTGCAATTCAAAGATACACAAGTGTGATGAATTTGGACTCATTTGGACAAAGTTTGTAAGCATAGTGGGTATTTGGGAGGTGTATTGAGCAGAAAGCCCTGCATCTTCATAGCTAGTAGCTCATGGACTAGGAAGTGGTTTTGAAGCTTTTGGCATAAAAACTTCATATCTCTATATTTCCTTTTCCATTATTATTTCTCTAGGTTGTAGGTAACATAACAAGACTCCATGGGATGGTTCCACCATGTTTTGAATTATTTTGAATTAAACCCTAAACCCTAAAACCCTAAACCCTAGAGAAAATGATAAATGTGGCTTAAATGTGGCATACAGATTGTTCATACAAATTCAAATTGTTGAACACAAAGGGATCCCCAGTACAAAGGGAACCCCAATACAAATTGTTCATACAAATTCAAATTGTTCATACTAATTCAAATTGTTCATACTAATTCAAATTGTTCATACAAATTAAAATTGTTCAACACAAAGGCATCCCCAATACAAAGGGAACCCCAATACAAATTGTTAAACACAAAGGGATCCCCAATACAAAGGGAACCCCAATACAAATTGTTCATACAAATTCAAATTGTTCATACTAATTCAAATTGTTCATACAAATTAAAATTGTTCAACACAAAGGCATCCCCAATACAAAGGGAACCCCAATACAAATTGTTCATACAAATTCAAATTAGTTGTTCAGAATAAAATCTTTCTCTTGCTCCTGGTGTGACTCGCTGGGGCCACCACCTTACTCCGGGTAACCCTACCAGGGATATTACCGGTGTCTACCTTCCTTTTGCCCTCTTTCTTGTTCTTCTTCTTCTGCGAAGCTTGTGCTTTTTCTTCTGCCATCTGCTCTTCGAAGTTAGCAGCAAACTGGGCCATACCACTTTCGGTGCAATCTCGATCATATTGTTCCTTCTCCTCTGGACTCATCGGTTGAAGTCATTCTACATCCATCTGTTCCATCTGCTCACGATCCATCGGTTCAAGCAGCTCTACATCCATCTGTTCCCTATGCTCTCGATCCATCGGTTCAAGCAGCCCTATGCTGCGCGTAGTTGACGTATGTCTTTCCGTTCAGCACGCGTCCGTTGGGAACCCCAAGAGGAAGGTGTGATGCGTACAGCAGTAAGTTTTCCTCAGTAAGAAACCAAGGTTTATCGAACCAGTAGGAGCCAAGAAGCACGTTGAAGGTTGATGGCGGCGAGATGTAGTGCGGCGCAACACCAGGGATTCCGGCGCCAACGTGGAACCTGCACAACACAACCAAAGTACTTTGCCCCAATGAAACAGCGAGGTTGTCAATCTCACCGGCTTGCTGTAACAAAGGATTAGATGTATAGTGTGGATGATGATTGTTTGCAGAAAACAGTAGAACAAGTATTGCAGTAGATTGTATTCGATGTAAAAGAATGGACCGGGGTCCACAGTTCACTAGTGGTGTCTCTCCCATAAGATAAATAGCATGTTGGGTGAACAAATTACAGTTGGGCAATTGACAAATAGAGAGGGCATGACCATGCACATACATGATATGATGAGTATAGTGAGATTTAATTGGGCATTACGACAAAGTACATAGACCGCTATCCAGCATGCATCTATGCCTAAAAAGTCCACCTTCAGGTTATCATCCGAACCCCTTCCAGTATTAAGTTGCAAACAACAGACAATTGCATTAAGTATGGTGCGTAATGTAATCAATAACTACATCCTCGGACATAGCATCAATGTTTTATCCCTAGTGGCAACAGCACATCCACAACCTTAGAACTTTCTCATCCGTCCCTGATTTAATGGAGGCATGAACCCACTATCGAGCATAAATACTCCCTCTTGGAGTTAAGAGTAAAAACTTGGCCAGAGCCTCTACTAATAACGGAGAGCATGCAAGATCATAAACAACACATAGGTAATAGATTGATAATCAACATAACATAGTATTCTCTATCCATCGGATCCCAACAAACACAACATATAGCATTACAGATAGATGATCTTGATCATGTTAGGCAGCTCACAAGACCCGACAATGAAGCACATAAGGAGAAGACGACCATCTAGCTACTGCTATGGACCCATAGTCCAGGGGTGAACTACTCACTCATCACTCCGGAGGCGACCATGGCGGTGAAGAGTCCTCCGGGAGATGATTCCCCTCTCCGGCAGGGTGCCGAGGCGATCTCTGAATCCCCGAGATGGGATTGGCGGCGGCGGCGTCTCCGGAAGGTTTTCCGTATCGTGGCTCTGCATGCGGGGCTATTGTCGACGAAGACTTAAGTAGGCGGAAGGGCAGGTCAGGAGGCGTCACGGGGGCCCCACACGCTAGGGCCGCGCGGGCCCCCCTGGGCCGCGCCCCCCGAGTGTGGCGGCGCCCCCGGGCCCCACATCGTCTTCCCCTCGGGGTTCTGGGTGCGTCGTGTGAAAATATGCCCCCGGGCGGTGATTTAGTCCAAATACCAGAATATTTACTTACAAGGATTTCTGAAACCAAAAATGGCGAAAACAAAGAATCGGCTCTTCGGCATCTCGTTAATAGGTTAGTCTTAGGAAAATGCATAAATATGACATAAAGTATGCATAAAACATGTAGATATCATCAATAATGTGGCATGGAACATAAGAAATTATCGATACGTCGGAGACGTATCAGCATCCCCAAGCTTAGTTTCTGCTCGTCCCGAGCAGGTAAACGATAACAAAGATAATTTCTGGAGTGACATGCCATCATAACCTTGATCATACTATTGTAAGCATATGTAATGAATGCAGCGATCAAAACAATGTTAATGACATGAGTAAACAAATGAATCATATAGCAAAGACTTTTCATGAATAGTACTTCAAGACAAGCATCAATAAGTCTTGCATAAGAGTTAACTCATAAAGCAATAATTCAAAGTAAAGGTATTGAAGTAACACAAAGGAAGATTAAGTTTCAGCGGTTGCTTTCAACTTATAACATGTATATCTCATGGATATTGTCAACATAAAGTAATATAACAAGTGCAATATGCAAGTATGTAGGAATCAATGCACAGTTCACACAAGTGTTTGCTTCTTGAGGTGGAGAGAAATAGGTGAACTGAATCAACATAAAAGTAAAAGAAAGGCCCTTCGCAGAGGGAAGCATTGATTGCTATATTTGTGCTAGAGCTTTGGTTTTGAAAACAAGAAACAATTTTGTCAACGGTAGTAATAAAGCATATGTGTTATGTAAATTATATCCTACAAGTTGCAAGCCTCATGCATAGTATACTAATAGTGCCCGCACCTTGTCCTAATTAGCTCGGATTACCTGGATTATCATTGCAATGCATATGTTTTAACCAAGTGTCACAAAGGGGTACCTCTATGCCACTTTGTACAAAGGTCTAAGGAGAAAGCTCGCATTGGATTTCTCGCTATTGATTATTCTCAACTTAGACATCCATACCGGGACAACATAGACAACAGATAATGGACTCCTCTTTAATGCATAAGCATTCAACAATTATTAATTTTCTCATATGAGATTGAGGATATTTGTCCAAAACTAAAACTTCCACCATGGATCATGGCTTTAGTTAGCGGCCCAATGTTCTTCTCTAACATTATGCATGCTCTAACCATTAAATGAGTGGTAAATCTCCCTTACTTCAGACAAGACGGACATGCATAGCAACTCACATGATATTCAACAAATAATAGTTGATGGCGTCCCCAGGAACATGGTTATCGCACAACAAGCAACTTAATAAGAGATAAAGTGCATAAGTACATATTCAATACCACAATAGTTTTTTAGGCTATTTGTCCCATGAGCTATATATTGTAAAGGTAGAGGATAGAAATTTTAAAGGTAGCACTCAAGCAATTTAGTTTGGAATGGCGGAGAAATACCATGTAGTAGGTAGGTATGGTGGACACAAATGGCATTATGGTTGGCTCAAGGATTTGGATGCATGAGAAGTATTCCCTCTCGATACAAGGTTTTAGGCTAGCAAGGCTATTTGAAACAAACACAAGGATGAACCGGTGCAGCAAAACTCACATAAAAGACATATTGTAAACATTATAAGACTCTACACCGTCTTCCTTGTTGTTCAAACTCAATACTAGAAATTATCTAGACCTTAGAGAGACCAATTATGCAAACCAAATTTTAGCAAGCTCTATGTATTTCTTCATTAATAGGTGCAAAGTATATGATGCAAGAGCTTAAACATGAACACAACAATTGCCAAGTATCACATTATCCAAGACATTTTAGCAATTACTACATGTAGCATTTTCCATTTCCAACCATATAACAAATTAACAAAGAAGATTCATCCTTCGCCATGAATACTATGAGTAAAGCCTAAGGACATATTTGTCCATATGCAATAGCGGAGCGTGTCTCTCTCCCACGCAATGAATGCTAGGATCCATTTTATTCAAACAAAACAAAAACAAAAATAAACCGACGCTCCAAGCAAAGTACATAAGATGTGATGGAATAAAAATATAGTTTCACTAGAGGAACCTGATAATGTTGTCGATGAAGAAGGGGATGCCTTGGGCATCCCCAAGCTTAGACGCTTGATTCTTCTTGATATATGCAGGGGTGAACCACCGGGGCATCCCCAAGCTTAGATCTTTCACTCTCCTTGATCATATTGTATCATCTCCCTCTCTTGATCCTTGAAAACTTCCTCCACACCAAACTCAAAACAACTCATTAGAGGGTTAGTGCACAATCAAAACTTACATGTTCAGAGGTGACATAATCATTCTTAACACTTCTGGACATTGCAAAAAGCTACTGAAAGTTAATGGAATCGAAAAATCCATCAAGCATAGCAAAACAGGCAATGCGAAATAAAAGGCAGAATCTGTCAAAATAGAACAGTTCGTAAAGACGAATTTCTAAGAGGCACCAGACTTGCACAAATGAAAATGCTCAAATTTAATGAAAGTTGCGTACATATATGAGGATCACTCACGTAAATTGGCATAATTTTCTGAGTTACCTACAGAGAATTTGGCCCAGATTCGTGACAGCAAAGAAATCTGTTTCTGCGCAGTAATCCAAATCTAGTATGAACCTTACTATTGATGGCGTGTATTTCACACGTTCGTTGGGCAACCCCAAGAGGAAGGTATGATGCGCACAGCAGCAAGTTTTCCCTCAGAAAGAAACCAAGGTTTATCGAACCAGGAGGAGCCAAGAAGCACGTTGAAGGTTGATGGCGGCGGGATGTAGTGCGGCGCAACACCAGGGATTCCGGCGCCAACGTGGAACCTGCACAACACAACCAAAGTACTTTGCCCCAACGAAACAGTGAGGTTGTCAATCTCACCGGCTTGCTGTAACAAAGAGTTAACCGTATTGTGTGGAAGATGATTGTTTGCGTAAAAACAGAGAACAACGATTGGCAAAGAGATTGTACTTCAAGAAAGAGAATTGGACCGGGGTCCACAGTTCACTAGAGGTGTCTCTCCCATAAGACGAACAGCATGTTGGGTGAACAAATTACAGTTGGGCAATTGACAAATAAAGAGGGCATGACCATGCACATACATATTATGATGAGTATTGTGAGATTTAATTGGGCATTACGACAAAGTACATAGACCGTCATCCAACTGCATCTATGCCTAAAAAGTCCACCTTCAGGTTATCATCCGAACCCCCTCCAGTATTAAGTTGCAAACAACAGACAATTGCATTAAGTATGGTGCGTAATGTAACTAGTGACTACATCCTTGAACATAGCACTAATGTTTTATCCCTAGTGGCAACAGCACAACACAACCTTAGAACTTTCATCACCGTCCTGTGTCAATGCAGGCATGAACCCACTATCGAGCATACGTACTCCCTCTTGGAGTTACAAGCATCTACTTGGCCAGAGCATCTACTAGTAACGGAGAGCATGCAAGATCATAAACAACACATAGCATAACTTTGATAATCAACATAACAAGTATTCTCTATTCATCGGATCCCAACAAACGCAACATATAGAATTACAGATAGATGATCTTGATCATGTTAGGCAGCTCACAAGATCCGACAATGATAGCACAATGGGGAGAAGACAACCATCTAGCTACTGCTATGGACCCATAGTCCAGGGGTAGACTACTCACACATCACACCGGAGGCGACCATGGCGGCGTAGAGTCCTCCGGGAGATGATTCCCCTCTCCGGCAGGGTGCCGGAGGCGATCTCCTGGATCCCCCGAGATGGGATCGGCGGCGGCGGCGTCTCTGGAAGGTTTTCCGTATCGTGGTTCTCGGTACTGGGGGTTTCGTCACGGAGACTTTTTATAGGCGGAAGGGCAGGTCAAGAGGTGGCACGGGGGCCCCACACCACAGGGCCGCGCGGCCAAGGGGGGGCCGCGCCGCCCTATGGTGTGGCCCCTCCGTGGCCCCTCTTCGTCTCTCCTTCGGACTTGGAAGCTTCGTGAGAAAATAGGCCCTGGGCTTTGATTTCGTCCAATTCGAGAATATTTCCTTACTAGGATTTCTGAAACCAAAAACAGCAGAAATGACAATCGGCACTTCGGCATCTTGTTAATAGGTTAGTTCCAGAAAATGCACGAATATGACATAAAGTGTGCATAAAACATGTAGATAACATCAATAATGTGGCATGGAACATAAGAAATTATCGATACGTCGGAGACGTATCAGCATCCCCAAGCTTAGTTCTGCTCGTCCCGAGCAGGTAAAACGATAACACAGATAATTTCTGGAGTGACATGCCATCATAATCTTGATCATACTATTTGTAAAGCATATGTAGTGAATGCAGCGATCAAAACAATGTATATGACATGAGTAAACAAGTGAATCATATAGCAAAGACTTTTCATGAATAGCACTTCAAGACAAGCATCAATAAGTCTTGCATAAGAGTTAACTCATAAAGCAACAATTCAAAGTAAAGATATTGAAGCAACACAAAAGAAGATTAAGTTTCAGCGGTTGCTTTCAACTTGTAACATGTATATCTCATGGATATTGTCAACATAGAGTAATATAATAAGTGCAATAAGCAAATATGTAGGAATCAATGCACAGTTCACACAAGTGTTTGCTTCTTGAGGTGGAGAGAGATAGGTGAACTGACTCAACATTGAAAGTAAAAGAATGGTCCTCCATAGAGGAAAAGCATCGATTGCTATATTTGTGCTAGAGCTTTGATTTTGAAAACATGAAACAATTTTGTCAACGGTAGTAATAAAGCATATGCATCATGTAAATTATATCTTATAAGTTGCAAGCCTCATGCATAGCGTACTAATAGTGCCCGCACCTTGTCCTAATTAGCTTGGACTACCGGGTCATCACAATGCATTGTTTTTACCAAGTGTCACAAAGGGGTACCTCTATGCCGCTTTGTACAAAGGTCTAAGGAGAAAGCTCGCATTGGATTTCTCGCTATTGATTATTCTTCAACTTAGACATCCATACCGGGACAACATAGACAACAGATAATGGACTCCTCTTTTATGCATAAGCATATAACAACAATTAATAATTTTCTCATTTGAGATTTGAGGATTGTTGTCCAAAACTGAAACTTCCACCATGGATCATGGCTTTAGTTAGCGGCCCAATGTTCTTCTCTAACATATGCATGTTTAACCATATGGTGGTAGATCTCTCTTACTTCAGACAAGACGAACATGCATAGCAACTCATATGAAATTCAACAATGAAAAGTTGATGGCGTCCCCAGTGAACATGGTTATCGCACAACAAGCAACTTAATAAGAGATAAAGTGCATAATTACATATTCAATACCACAATAGTTTTTAAGCTATTTGTCCCATGAGCTATATATTGCAAAGGTGAATGATGGAATTTTAAAGGTAGCACTCAAGCAATTTACTTTGGAATGGCGGAAAATACCATGTAGTATAGGTAGGTATGGTGGACACAAATGGCATAGTGGTTGGCTCAAGTATTTTGGATGCATGAGAAGTATTCCCTCTCGATACAAGGTTTAGGCTAGCAAGGCTTATTTGAAACAAACACAAGGATGAACCGGTGCAGCAAAACTCACATAAAAGACATATTAAAAACATTATAAGACTCTACACCGTCTTCCTTGTTGTTCAAACTCAATACTAGAAATTATCTAGACCTTAGAGAGACCAAATATGCAAACCAAATTTTAGCATGCTCTATGTATTTCTTCATTAATGGGTGCAAAGCATATGATGCAAGAGCTTAAACATGAGCACAACAATTGCCAAGTATCACATTACCCAAGACATTTATAGCAATTACTACATGTATCATTTTCCAATTCCAACCATATAACAATTTAACGAAGGAGAAACTTCGCCATGAATACTATGAGTAGAAACCAAGGACATACTTGTCCATATGCTACAGCGGAGCGTGTCTCTCCCATAAAGTGAATGCTAGGATCCATTTTATTCAAACAAAACAAAAAACAAAAACAAACCGACGCTCCAAGAAAAAGCACATAAGATGTGATGGAATAAAAATATAGTTTCAGGGGAGGAACCTGATAATGTTGTCGATGAAGAAGGGGATGCCTTGGGCATCCCCAAGCTTAGACGCTTGAGTCTTCTTGATATATGCAGGGGTGAACCACCGGGCGCATCCCCAAGCTTAGAGCTTTCACTCTCCTTGATCATGTTGCATCATACTCCTCTCTTGATCCTTGAAAACTTCCTCCACACCAAACTCGAAACAACTCATTAGAGGGTTAGTGCACAATATAAATTGACATATTCAGAGGTGACACAATCATTCTTAACACTTCTGGACATTGCATAATGCTACTGGACATTAATGGATCAAAGAAATTCATCCAACATAGCGAAAGAGGCAATGCGAAATAAAAGGCAGAATCTGTCAAAACAGAACAGTTCGTATTGACGAATTTTAAAATGGCACCAGACTTGCTCAAATGAAAATGCTCAAATTGAATGAAAGTTGCGTACATATCTGAGGATCATGCACGTAAATTGGCTTAATTTTCTGAGCTACCTACAGGGAGGTGGACCCAGATTCGTGACAGCAAAGAAATCTGGAACTGTGCAGTAATCCAAATCTAGTACTTACTTTTCTATCAACGGCTTAACTTGGCCCAACAAAACACAAAACTAAGATAAGGAGAGGTTGCTACAGTAGTAAGCAACTTCCAAGACACAAAATAAAAACAAAGTACTGTAGGTAAAAACATGGGTTGTCTCCCATAAGCGCTTTTCTTTAACGCCTTTCAGCTAGGCGCGAAAGTGTGTATCAAGTATTATCAAGAGACGAAGTGTCAACATCATAATTTGTTCTCATAATAGAGTCAAAAGGTACCTTCATTCTCTTTCTAGGGAAGTGTTCCATACCTTTCTTGAGAGGAAATTGATATTTTATATTACCTTCCTTCATATCAATAACAGCACCAACAGTTCGAAGAAAAGGTCTTCCCAATATAATGGGACAAGATGCATTGCATTCAATATCCAAGACAACAAAATCAACGGGAACAAGGTTATTGTTAACGGTAATGCGAACATTATCAACTTTCCCCAAAGGTTTCTTTGTAGAATGATCAGCAAGATTAACATCCAAATAACAATTTTTCAGCGGTGGCAAGTCAAGCATATTATAAATTTTCTTAGGCATAACAGAAATACTTGCACCAAGATCACATAAAGCATTACAATCAAAATCTTTAATCTTCATCTTAATGATGGGCTCCCAACCATCCTCTAACTTTTTAGGAATAGAGGCTTCGCGCTCTAGTTTCTCTTCTCTAGCTTTTATAAGAGCATTTGTAATATGATGTGTAAAAGCCAAATTTATAGCACTAGCATTAGGACTTTTAGCAAGTTTTTGCAAGAACTTTATAACTTCAGAGATGTGGCAATCATCAAAATTCAAACCATTATAATCTAAAGCAATGGGATCATCATCCCCAATGTTGGAAAAATTTCAGCAGCTTTATCACGTGCGCTTTCAGCTTTTAGCGGTTTGTGCAGTTTTTCGCGCTTTGCATTAGAAGTGGAAACATTGCTAACACCAATTCTTTTATTAGTATTAGTAGGAGGTGCAGCAACATGTGTAGCATTAGCATTACTAGTGGTGGTAATAGTCCAAACTTTAGCTATATTCTTCTTTTTAGCTAGTTTTTCATTTTCTTCTCTATCCCACCTAGCACGCAGTTCAGCCATTAATCTTATATTCTCATTAATTCTAACTTGAATGGCATTTGCTGTAGTAGTAATTTTATTATGATGATTCTCATTAGGCAAAACTTTTGATTTCAAAAGATCAACATCAGCAGCAAGACTATCGACTTTAGAAGCAAGTATATCAATTTTCCCAAGCTTTTCTTCAACAGATTTGTTAAAAGCAGTTTGTGTACTAATAAATTCTTTAAGCATGGCTTCAAGTCCAGGGGGTGAACTCCTATTATTGTTGTAAGAATTCCCATAAGAATTACCATAGCCGTTGCCATTATTATAAGGATATGGTCTATAGTTGTTACTAGAATTGTTCCGGTAAGCATTGTTGTTGAAATTATTATTTTTAATGAAGTTTACATCAACATGTTCTTCTTGTGCAACCAATGAAGCTAATGGAACATTATTAGGATCAATATTAGTCCTATCATTCACAAGCATAGACATAATAGCATCAATCTTATCACTCAAGGAAGAGGTTTCTTCGACATAATTTATCTTCTTACCTTGTGGAGCCCTTTCCGTGTGCCATTCAGAGTAGTTGATCATCATATTATCAAGAAGCTTTGTTGCTTCACCAAGAGTGATGGACATAAAGGTACCTCCAGCAGCTGAATCCAATAAATTCCGTGAAGAAAAATTTAGTCCTGCATAGAAGGTTTGGATGATCATCCAAGTAGTCAGTCCATGGGTTGGGCAATTTTTAACCAGAGATTTCATTCTTTCCCAAGCTTGAGCAACATGTTCAGTATCTAATTGTTTAAAATTCATTATGCTACCCCTCAAAGATATAATTTTAGCAGGGGGATAATATCTACCAATAAAAACATCCTTGCATTTAGTCCATGAATCAATACTATTCTTAGGCAGAGATAGCAACCAATCTTTAGCTCTTCCTCTTAATGAGAAAGGGAACAATTTTAGTTTAATAATATCACCATCTACATCTTTATATTTTTGCATTTCACATAATTCAACAAAATTATTAAGATGTGCAGCAGCATCATCAGAACTAACACCAGAAAATTGCTCTCGCATAACAAGATTCAGTAAAGCAGGTTTAATTTCAAAGAATTCTGCTGTAGTAGCAGGTGGAGCAATAGGTGTGCATAAGAAATCATTATTATTTGTGGTTGTGAAGTCACACAACTTAGTATTTTCAGGGTTGGCCATTTTAGCAACAGTAAATAAAGCAAACTAGATAAAGTAAATGCAAGTAAACTAATTTTTTTGTGTTTTAGATATAGCAAACAAGATAGCAAATAAAGTAAAACTAGCAACTAATTTTTTTGTATTTTGATTTAGTGCAGCAAACAAAGTAGTAAATAAAACTAAGCAAGACAAAAACAAAGTAAAGAGATTGAGAAGTGGAGACTCCCCTTGCAGCGTGTCTTGATCTCCCCGGCAACGGCGCCAGAAATCTAGCTTGATGGCGTGTATTTCACACGTTCGTTGGGCAACCCCAAGAGGAAGGTATGATGCGCACAGCAGCAAGTTTTCCCTCAGAAAGAAACCAAGGTTTATCGAACCAGGAGGAGCCAAGAAGCACGTTGAAGGTTGATGGCGGCGGGATGTAGTGCGGCGCAACACCAGGGATTCCGGCGCCAACGTGGAACCTGCACAACACAACCAAAGTACTTTGCCCCAACGAAACAGTGAGGTTGTCAATCTCACCGGCTTGCTGTAACAAAGAGTTAACCGTATTGTGTGGAAGATGATTGTTTGCAGAAAACAGTAGAACAGTATTGCAGTAGATTGTACTTCAGTAAAGAGAATTGGATCGGGGTCCACAGTTCACTAGAGGTGTCTCTCCCATAAGACGAACAGCATGTTGGGTGAACAAATTACAGTTGGGCAATTGACAAATAAAGAGGGCATGACCATGCACATACATATTATGATGAGTATTGTGAGATTTAATTGGGCATTACGACAAAGTACATAGACCGTCATCCAACTGCATCTATGCCTAAAAAGTCCACCTTCAGGTTATCATCCGAACCCCCTCCAGTATTAAGTTGCAAACAACAAACAATTGCATTAAGTATGGTGCGTAATGTAACTAGTGACTACATCCTTGAACATAGCACTAATGTTTTATCCCTAGTGGCAACAGCACAACACAACCTTAGAACTTTCACATCGTCCCAGTGTCAATGCAGGCATGAACCCACTATCGAGCATACGTACTCCCTCTTGGAGTTACAAGCATCTACTTGGCCAGAGCATCTACTAGTAACGGAGAGCATGCAAGATCATAAACAACACATAGCATAGCTTTGATAATCAACATAACAAGTATTCTCTATTCATCGGATCCCAACAAACGCAACATATAGAATTACAGATAGATGATCTTGATCATGTTAGGCAGCTCACAAGATCCGACAATGATAGCACAATGGGGAGAAGACAACCATCTAGCTACTGCTATGGACCCATAGTCCAGGGGTAGACTACTCACACATCACACCGGAAGCGACCATGGCGGCGTAGAGTCCTCCGGGAGATGATTCCCCTCTCCGGCAGGGTGCCGGAGGCGATCTCCTGGATCCCCCGAGATGGGATCGGCGGCGGCGGCGTCTCTGGAAGGTTTTCCGTATCGTGGTTCTCGGTACTGGGGGTTTCGTCACGGAGACTTTTTATAGGCGGAAGGGCAGGTCAAGAGGCGGCACGGGGGCCCCACACCACAGGGCCGCGCGGCCAAGGGGGGGGCCGCGCCGCCCTATGGTGTGGCCCCTCCGTGGCCCCTCTTCGTCTCTCCTTCGGACTTCTGGAAGCTTCGTGAGAAAATAGGCCCCTGGGCTTTGATTTCGTCCAATTCCGAGAATATTTCCTTACTAGGATTTCTGAAACCAAAAACAGCAGAAAACAGCAACTGGCACTTCGGCATCTTGTTAATAGGTTAGTTCCAGAAAATGCACGAATATGACATAAAGTGTGCATAAAACATGTAGATAACATCAATAATGTGGCATGGAACATAAGAAATTATCGATACGTCGGAGACGTATCAACTATCAATGAATTTACTTGGCACAACAATGCACAAAACTAAGAAGGAGAGGTTGCTACAGTAGTAACAACTTCCAAGACTCAAATATAAAATAAAAGTACTGTAGTAAAAACATGGGTTGTCTCCCATAAGCGCTTTTCTTTAACGCCTTTCAGCTAGGCGCAGAAAGTGTATATCTAGCGTTATCAAGAGATGATGCATCAACATCATAATTTGTTCTAATGATAGAATCAAAAGGTAACTTCATTCTCTTTCTAGGGAAGTGTTCCATACCTTTCTTGAGAGGAAATTGATATTTAATATTACCTTCCTTCATATCAATGATAGCACCAACAGTTCTAAGAAAAGGTCTTCCCAATATAATGAGACAAGATGCATTGCATTCAATGTCCAAGACAACAAAATCAACGGGGACAAGGTTATTGTTAATGGTAATGCGAACATTATCAACTCTCCCCAAAGGTTTCTTTGTAGAGTTATCAGCAAGATTAACACCCAAATAACAATTTTTCAATGGTGGCAAGTCAAGCATATTATAGATTTTCTTAGGCATAACGGAAATACTTGCACCAAGATCACATAAAGAATTACAATCAAAGTAATTAACCTTCATCTTAATGATGGGCTCCCAACCATCCTCTAGCTTCCTAGGAATAGAAGCTTCGCGTTCTAGTTTCTCTTCTCTAGCTTTTATGAGAGCATTTGTAATATGTTTCGTGAAAGCCAAATTTATAGCACTAGCATTAGGACCCTTAGCAAGTTTTTGTAAGAACTTTATAACTTCAGAGATGTGACAATCATCAAAATCCAAACCATTATAATCTAAAGCAATGGGATCATTATCCCCAATGTTGGAAAAAATTTCAGCAGTTTTATCACAGGCAGTTTCAGCAGTTTTAGCAGTTTCAGGCAGTTTTTCGCGCTTTGCATTAGAAGTGGAAACATTGCCAACACCAATTCTTTTACCATTATTAGTAGGAGGTGCAGCAACATGTGAAGCATTAGCATTACTAGTGGTGGTAATAGTCCAAACTTTAGCTATATTATCTTCTTTTTCATTTTCTTCTCTTTCCCACCTAGCACGCAATTCGGCCATCAATCTTATATTCTCATTAATTCTAACTTGGATGGCATTTGCTGTAGTAACAATTTTATTATCTATATCCTCAGGTTTAGCAGCCATTTTATTAATTAAAGAAGATTTTGACGCAGACATGTATGAGATTCGGTTTTCAGCATTTGCAAGTTTAGTTTGCAACCCAGAGATCTCCATATTCAGATTTTCAAGTTGATTTCCTATATTCTTCAACAAGGTAGATTGTTCATTCATAGTTTTAGTAAACAATTTATTTTGCTCATATTGTGATTGCATAAAGCTCTTGGTGGATCTTTCAATTTCTAACATCTTTTCCTCATTAGGTGAAGCATATCTACCATAAGAGTTACCATTAGCAGGATATGGCCTAGAATTATTATAATTGTTATTTTTAATGAAATTCACATCAACATGTTCTTCTTGAGCAACCAATGAAGCTAACGGAACATTATTAGGATCAACATTTGTCCTACCATTCACAAGCATAGACATAATAGCATCAATCTTATCACTCAAGGAAGAGGTTTCTTCGACAGAATTTACCTTCTTACCTTGTGGAGCTATTTCCGTGTGCCATTCAGAGTAAGAAAAACAAATCGAATAAAATTCATGGATTTACCACGACCCCCGTTGTGCCTCCATAGATAAAAATAAAAAATTTATATCTTCGAGACCATTGAAAAAGGGCATTGAACGAGAAACAAATCGTCCACAGATAATAAAACTATCATATGCCTTCGAAGTGACGTGAGGTGCTCGGAAATGGTTGAAGTAATTGAATAGGAGGATCACTATGACTATAGTCCTTGGTAGAGTTCCTAAAGAAGAAAATGATCTAAGCTTTGTTGCTTCGCCAAGGGTGATGGACATAAAGATACCTCCAGCAGCTGAATCCAATAGGTTCCACGAAGAAAAATTCAGTCCTGCATAAAAGGTTTGGATGATCATCCAAGTAGTCAGTCCATGGGTTGGGCAGTTTTTAACCAAAGATTTCATTCTTTCCCATGCTTGTGCAACATGCTCATTATCCAATTGTTTAAAATTCATTATGCTACTCCTCAAAGATATAATTTTAGCAGGAGGATAATATCTACCAATAAAAGCATCCTTGCATTTAGTCCATGAATCAATACTATTCTTAAGCAGAGATAGCAACCAATCTTTAGCTCTTCCTCTTAATGAGAAAGGGAACAATTTTAATTTTATAATGTCACCATCTACATCCTTATATTTTTGCATTTCACACAATTCAACAAAATTATTGAGATGGGCAGCAGCATCATCAGAACTAACACCAGAAAATTGCTCTCGCATAACAAGATTCAGTAAAGCAAGTTTAATTTCAAAGAATTCTGCTGTGGTAGCATGTGGAGCAATAGGTGTGCATAAGAAATCATTATTATTTGTGGTTGTGAAGTCACACAACTTAGTATTTTCAGGAGTACCCATTTTAGCAACAGTAAATAAAGCAAACTAGATAAAGTAAATGCAAGTAACTAATTTTTTTGTGTTTTTAATATGGCAAACAAGATAGCAAATAAAGTAAAACTAGCAACTAATTTTTTTGTGTTTTGATTTAGTGCAGCAAACAAAGTAGTAAATAAAACAAAGCAAGACAAAAACAAAGTAAAGAGATTGGATTGTGGAGACTCCCCTTGCAGCGTGTCTTGATCTCCCCGGCAACGGCGCCAGAAAATCTACTTGCTGCGCGTAGTTGACGTTTGTCTTTCCGTTCAGCACGCGTCCGTTGGGAACCCCAAGAGGAAGGTTTGATGCGTACAGCAGTAAGTTTCCCTCAGTAAGAAACCAAGGTTTATCGAACCAGTAGGAGCCAAGAAGCACGTTGAAGGTTGATGGCGGCGAGATGTAGTGCGGCGCAACACCAGGGATTCCGGCGCCAACGTGGAACCTGCACAACACAACCAAAGTACTTTGCCCAACGAAACAACGAGGTTGTCAATCTCACCGGCTTGTTGTAACAAAGGATTAGATGTATAGTGTGGATGATGATTGTTTGCAGAAAACAGTAGAACAAGTATTGCAGTAGATTGTATTCGATGTAAAAGAATGGACCAGGGTCCACAGTTCACTAGTGGTGTCTCTCCCATAAGATAAATAGCATATTGGGTGAACAAATTACAGTTGGGAAATTGACAAATAGAGAGGGCATGACCATGCACATACATGATATGATGAGTATAGTGAGATTTAATTGGGCATTACGACAAAGTACATAGACCGCTATCCAGCATGCATCTATGCCTAAAAAGTCCACCTTCAGGTTATCATCCGAACCCCTTCCAGTATTAAGTTGCAAACAACAGACAATTGCATTAAGTATGGTGCGTAATGTAATCAATAACTACATCCTCAGACATAGCATCAATGTTTTATCCCTAGTGGCAACAGCACATCCACAACCTTAGAACTTTCTATCACTGTCCCAGATTTAATGGAGGCATGAACCCACTATCGAGCATAAATACTCCCTCTTGGAGTTAAGAGTAAAAACTTGGCCAGAGCCTCTACTAATAACGGAGAGCATGCAAGATCATAAACAACACATAGGTAATAGATTGATAATCAACATAACATAGTATTCTCTATCCATCGGATCCCAACAAACACAACATATAGCATTATAGATAGATGATCTTGATCATGTTAGGCAGCTCACAAGACCCGACAATGAAGCACATAAGGAGAAGACGACCATCTAGCTACTGCTATGGACCCATAGTCCAGGGGTGAACTACTCACTCATCACTCCGGAGGCGACCATGGAGGTGAAGAGTCCTCCGGGAGATGATTCCCCTCTCCGACAGGGTGCCGGAGGCGATCTCCTGAATCCCCCGAGATGGGATTGGCGGCGGCGGCGTCTCTGGAAGGTTTTCCGTATCGTGGATCTCGGTACTGGGGGTTTCACGACGAAGACTATTTGTAGGCGGAAGGGCAGGTCAAGAGGCGTCACAGGGGCCCCACACGCTAGGGCCGCGCGGGCCCCCCTGGGCCGCGCCGCCCTAGTGTGGCGGCGCCCCATGGACCCACTTCGTCTTCCCTTCGGTCTTCTGGAAGCTTCGTGTGAAAATAGGCCCCTGGGCGTTGATTTCGTCCAATTCCGAGAATATTTCCTTACTAGGATTTCTAAAACCAAAAACATCAGAAAACAGCAACTGGCTCTTCGGCATCTCGTTAATAGGTTAGTGCCGGAAAATGCATAAATATGACATAAAGTATGCATAAAACATGTAGATATCATCAATAATGTGGCATGGAACATAAGAAATTATCGATACGTCGGAGACGTATCACCCTACATCCATCTGTTCCCTCTGCTCACGATCCATCGGTTCAATCTCCTCATGTTCAATTGCTGCTTCAATCTCCTCTGCATTTGCTGCTTCAATCTCCTCATGTTGAACTGCTGCTTCAATCTCAAGTTGAATTGCAACTTCATTCTCCTCTGCATTTGCTGCTCCCGCCTGATCTTCCATTCCAAAAGCCGGGTCAACTGGATTTTTACAAAGCCTAGCAATGTGTCCAGGGATTCCACAATGTTTGCACTTACGTTTTCGAATCGGTGCACCACCCTCTGCACTAGCTCTGATCCTATTCTTCCTCGGCCTACCTGCCGGTCTAGTCAATACTGGAGAGTACAGTTTGAAGCCTGGATCGACTTTCATCCATTGGTCTTTTCCCAACAAGGTAGGAACATTCATAGCATATGCAGCCCTAAATTTGGCAACAGAGAAATACTCTGACACATACTGATCAACTTCACCATCTTCACCCCCTATAACACTCATGAAAAACAATGCGTGTATGCAGGGTATCCCACGGATCTGCCATCCCCTACAATGGCATGTCCTATCAACCAAACTCATTGGATACCTCCACTGCCTGTTTTTACTGTCAGTGTAGGTTACCTCAGCCTCCATTCCTTTTCTGATGCATTGCATCCTCAATTGTTTTGCCCTGTCATGCAAAGACTTAATCAAAGATGGGAGCATGAGATGGCCAGCATATTTTGTGGATGCAATTCTTTGACGCAGATCGATCTTTATCATGATCATCTGCCTAATCTTATCAAATATTTGCCACAGCATAAGCCCTTTCAATGACTTGACCTTTGAATTGAAACTCTCCGCAAGGTTACTTGTTACATAGTATACCTTGCAAATTTCATTGAATTGGCTTCTTGACCACACCCTACCATGATGTTCATCCAAGTACTCCTTCACCCCAGGTTTTTGTTTATACAACACATCCAAATGAAACAGATGCTTCCTAGAGCTGCATGTGTATGAAGCTGTCCATAGGTTGTCAGTAAAAACTTTACCCTTTAATTTCTTTGTAAAATTATGTACCAAGTGTCGCATACATTCCCTATGCTCCACTCCAGGGAATACTGCTTCTACCGCACTCTCCAAACCTTTGCAAGCGTCTGTGTGGATAACAAGTCCTGGTGGATGACCTATAAGGTCGCGCAAATTCTGCAGAAACCAAGTCCAACTTTCCTCTGACTCAACCTCCAAAACTCCATAAGCAACAGGGAACATCCAATTATGTCCATCAACTGCAGTAGCAGCAACTAGCTGTCCTTTAAACCTGCCATGAAGAGCGGTTGCATCCACGGCCAAATAAGGCCTGCAACCATCCAAAAAGCCTTTCCAGCAAGCTTTGAAACAAACAAAAGCCCTTCTAAAACATTCCTTGTGCATCACCTTCCCGCTTTTCAATTTGTAGGGAACTATATGCTTGTCTATCGCTACAACACTGCCTGGACTAGCCATCTCCACTTCAGCTTTGAAAGTGTAAAGCAACTGAAAGCTTTCATTCCATGGACCATTGATCTTGTCAAGAGTCATTTCCTTTGCATAGAACATCCTCATGTAAGGTACTTTCATTTTAAACTTCTCAACCATCTTTTTCTGGAGTGCTGTTGGACCAAGTGAAGGAGTTTCTCTCAGCCAATCTAGGATTATATCTGCCAACCACCTACTCTTCGCTAGCTTTGTTTTTAGCTCTGGCTCTCCCCTAGAGGTGGACAAGAATGGACGTGCTCATTCTTCTTTATCTGAAACATAATGATAAGGGATGTCAGTAATAGATTGTTGGGATTCGCCCACGAATTAATCACATCAAACTAGACGAACACACGTGGAGACAAAATTTATCGCCAAGGGTGCGTGTCGCACCCTCTAAACTACTCTTTATTGCTTTTCTGATTTTCTCGTTACAAGCTTGATACAAATCAACGTGACCCTGCGTGTATAAATACACAGCCAGACGATCAACTAGACCAAATCCTACACGGACTCAAACACCTAGATTTCCTAAACAAGCTAAGCCTAATCTGACTCTACTTGGACGCACACACGGCAGTACTTGCCATCTAACTCGACTAGAAGTCTAGAACACGTCCTAGTTACACTAGTAAACTAGGAAACTAACCACGAGCTGACGCTGACACGTAGATACCAGGAAACTAACCTACATTTTGCCTTCCAATCTTTGGAAGTTTAGATTAATTTCCAACAATCTCTCCCTAATCTAAACTTATTGTCTCTTCGTACTACTTCTGGTCTTGACTCCCTGCAGATTCGCGGCTTGTCGACTCAACTCCAACGCATGATCCGGACTACCAGCCCACACGGTCGCATCTACGCGTGCAACGTGCAAGACTGGACGCACCATCAGTCTTCACGTCGTTACTAATTTAACTGGTCACTGTCCCACTACACGCCAAGCTTGATCTCCTCGCCGAGACACGCAGATGGCCTCCTTACCACCTTGTCTTCGCTCACGCCGATCCTTGCTCCCGGGCAATTCTTCGAACGTGACGCGCTTCAACTGCAATGAATCCTCACAGAAACGAGCACTTGGACACAATGACGACTCACACAGACGATGACGACGACCGCACGTATAGACGTGCACACACTTGACTCCTTGACTCATCGGATTCCTCCGAACACCACCTTGACGAAAACCCGCGGATGGCGATCTTGACGAGACTCCCAGTACCACTACTCGGCACCACCTCTCCCATCAACGATCATCCACCTCCACCGCCTTGCCAACGACAACACACTGCCGCCCCTTCCGTGTCGCTCCACCGAGCGACGATCGCCCGCCGTCTCGCGTACGACGGCGTGCCGCCATCTCCATCCAATCGCTCTACCGAGCGACGATAGCCCGCCCCGAGGCGCTAGTAGGGTCGCCTCCCCGGGGCAAGCGTAGCTTCAAATCTTCGACCTCGCTCTGATACCAATTGTTGGGATTCGCCCACGAATTAATCACATCAAACTAGACGAACACACGTGGAGACAAAATTTATCGCCAAGGGTGCGTGTCGCACCCTCTAAACTACTCTTTATTGCTTTTCTGATTTTCTCGTTACAAGCTTGATACAAATCAACGTGACCCTGCGTGTATAAATACACAGCCAGACGATCAACTAGACCAAATCCTACACGGACTCAAACACCTAGATTTCCTAAACAAGCTAAGCCTAATCTGACTCTACTTGGACGCACACACGGCAGTACTTGCCATCTAACTCGACTAGAAGTCTAGAACACGTCCTAGTTACACTAGTAAACTAGGAAACTAACCACGAGCTGACGCTGACACGTAGATACCAGGAAACTAACCTACATTTTGCCTTCCAATCTTTGGAAGTTTAGATTAATTTCCAACATAGATAACAAATTTTACACCATGATCTAAAATACACAACTGGTTGGCGTAGTACCTGAACCAAGCTGCTTCTGCGCATTGTGGATGCATGCAGCCTCCACCTACACCTCTTGTATGGGAATTTAACTGTGAACCTACCTGGCTCACTTTTAATAACCTCATAATTATTCTTAGAGAGAATGCAATATGTAGTAATTGCATTACGGCAGCCCATCGTCGTTTGAAATACGGTGCCTTCTGCAAGCTGAGGATCCTCCCTGTTCCACTCAATTATTGGCAAGTCATCACCTTCGTAATCGGCTAAAACGAGGCTGTCATTGTTCTCATTCTTCTCTTCATCATCAGTGTCATCAAATCTGGCACCAAAAGCAATATCTTCCATGTATTGATCCTCCATTGCCTGCTTACTGCATCGATCTACCAATTCAGGAAACATCAACTCATCCTCATCATCTTGAGGAGACTGATCCTCAATGTCTGCATCGTCCTCCACATCGACCGTACGAACAATCAGGCTACCACTAGCACTGGGGACAGATGGTGCTGCTGTGGACCTACAAGGAGCACCGCGGAGCACACTATTAGCAGAGGCAGCAGCAATAGAGAGACATGATGCCCGACCACCTGATGATGCCCCAGCACCAGATGATGTCTGGCCCCTGTCCACATGGATGCGAATTTTACCGAACCGGCAAGAAGCATTCAAAGCAAAAAGAATTCCCATATCGTCTTCGGAAATTAGTGGAACAAATCTTCGCTCCAGGTGTACTTATCGTAGATGTTAGCTTTGAAATCCCTCAACGAGATGGTGGTTGCAACCACCGCAGGGAAGTAAAACCCATTCTTATAGCGTTTAGAATCACGCGTAAAGCTAGAATCCAGCCAAACCACCAGCTGAAAAGCCAGCGCTGGATCCATCCTATTCGAAAAGCAACGCAGTTAGTTGAGCAACAATGATTGGCACTCAAAAACTGCCTACTGTTAATTCACATAGGCAGACGATGCTTACCCAGATGGAATCCATGCGTTAGATCCCACCGATTCCCAATCTTCTCCACGGCTGACGAGATTAGGCGGCACACCAGACGGAAATACAAAGAGGACAGGGGTAGATCCAGATCTGGTGGAGGCGGAGCCCTCTCCGCCTCCCGGGGGTGGTGGTGGGGGCGGGGCCGGCTCGGCGGCGGACGACGCCATAAGGTAGGTGGGCAGGACGGTGTGGTGGTGGACGGGCGGTGTGTGAGCTCCTCCAGTCTCGGGCGGGGGGGAAAAGCTTTGGGTCAGCTCTTCCAGTCAACAGTCAACACATTTCAAAAGCAACGGTCAAGTCAAAACCACCGCGGCTCCCTAGCCGTCACCGATAACGGAAGGCCTCTGACCAGACGGCAACCCTCCCGTCCGAGCGTCTACGAGGAGTTTCAAACTAGAGGGAGGGGAAAACTGAGAAAAAGTTAAGAGGCTGGGGAAAACTGAGTACAACTAACGAACCAGGGGCACGAGAACAAAAAACCCTTTAATTTTCTTTTTCCTTGTGAATCAAATTATTTGGATTATTATAGTTGATACTTTCAACTCAAAGTATTTTAAAGGTTGTATTAAAACTTGGTTTCAATTTAGGGAATTGGTCACTTGCACATGATTTTATGTGAGCACCAATGTATTGGGGTTTTATAGTATCTATGATAAACCCCTTGTTAAGGTTAATACTTATCATTATCTTTGAAAGTATTTATGTAGGTATTATTTCAATCATGGTTGATCTTGGTTACAAGGATAAATTATTGATTACTACACACATGGTTTTAATTATGAAATGTAGCACAAGGTTTTTCTTATGTTCAAGAATTGAAGCATAAGATTTGATTAATGTGCAATACTAGGGTTCTAATGTTATTTACCTAATGGCATATGGTTTGGAATCTCAATTATAGCCTGGTTTTATATTGTGATCACCATGGTGATGCATAAAATAAGGTGGAGATATACTTACAGGTTGTGGAATTGAGATGACACCATATTGTACTTGCTAGGGTTTAATCTCCCCTAACCAAAATAAGATGGTTACTTCCTTTAATTATTATTGTTCTCATTTAGTGGTTAAGGATATGAGAATTGGTTCTATCTTATTCCTATAGACTTCTTTTATATCCTTAATCTATTATTAAAGTAACTAAAGTAGTTATGGTTCTTTTTATAGTTAACTTTGGTTATATGGATGAATGGTTTCTCACTATATAAAGTATAAAGTTTAACACTAAGGTTTTCTATTGTTCTTTAATTGAGGAATAAGTGGAATATAGATGTGGTAGGATTATACTTATGATCACCAAGTGATTCACAAGTGAAGATTGAGATATAAGCCTGGATTTGATTACTAGTGATCTCCCTATAATTTCATGTGGGGAATGATACCTACTTATCATATAGTGCTTAAATTATGGCTTACTTTTCTACTTCTCCAAAGCATGGTCATGGAATATACATGATCAACTTGTTCATAATATATCCACCTCAAGTTCTTAGGGTTTATGATCACTACTCATTTTATAATGATCAAGGTTTGGCTTCCTAAGGTACCTCTCATTAGATGAGGTTCTCACTTCCATGATCAAGCATTGTCTTGATCAACTAAGATATAACACTTCTATCTTACTTTCTTGGATGGGACTACTATGGTTGCCTCAATAATTTATATCCCAGGAGAATGCCTGAGATAATTACTTATGATTCTTCTCAAGGAATGATGATTTAATCATCAGGATATATGGATAGTTCTCACCCTTAAATTTAAGTGTTGTCTCAACTATCTTGAGTATAACACCATAGGTTGAGCTCTCTTTCATAGGAATAGTTATTCTAGGGTTTATGGTGTATTCACAATATCTCAATAGGTATCTAGTCTAAAACTCCACTTGGCTATCTTGGTTGAATTAATCTCCTCCTTACTTTATCAATTCATGGATATGGTTTTATTCCATGTGATATTAGGTTATCTCACCACTCCAAGGGAAAATGATTTACAACCTAATACTTTAGTTCAAAGGTTGTCCTTTGCTCTTAAATAGGTAAAGCTTGGATTGATATGAATGGTCTCTCTCATTTGGGAAAGGATTTCAATGCTAACCTAAGGTTAGGCTCCATATAGGTTGATGTGATCATCAATATCTATGTTTAACATAATTGGGTTCTCTCTCTAGGAAATGTCTTGAATAATATCCTAGGGTTCCTCTTAAAGATGATGATTTGAATACTTGGATGTATATCCAAGGTTTAGCTCAAGGTCTGTTGCTTCTCTAATAATTATTGTAGAACTCTCACCTCTCTAGGTTTGATGTATGGAATAGAGAAGGATATAGATTTCTAGAGTTGATCTCCTTGTCTTGTTTCCAAGATTGAAATAGAATGAATACCATGAGGTTCATGATAGGATCAAGGATTAGTTTAAGACATGGAAAAGATTAGTCAAGAATGGTTTCTCCATTTTATTGTTACTTGATTTGCAATTGTATTGGTGTTCATATGTTATGACAAGGATTACCATATTATAATCTTTTATAAGATCAAGCAATTGATCATTGAGTAAAGTGTTGTTGTGATGATTATTAGTTCCATTTGATCAAACCCCTTAGATCAAATCATCTCTACCCAAAACAAGGTTTTAACAAAGTCACATTGAGGTTTATAACGCTTGACTTGATGAGCTACTTCAATTCCACCAAGATCAAGTGAAACTTCAGTTATTGTGACTATTTTACTTTAAAGCGCGAAAATTCCCCAGATTTTCTATGCATGAATGCAATGCACACATCTGTTTTCTCTATTTTTGTAACCCCATTACCTGGGATATTACAGGCATGGTGCACGGCATGGCATTGCTTTAGCCCTTTCCAGACTTTAATCACCACGGCAAGTACAGGGCTTGATGAAGGAGATGCAGAGGGACCATAATGAGCTCAAAGCAAAAGTGGTTTAGGCCAAAATCTGCTGGATAATGAGGTGTGTGCCAATTTCAGATTAGTGCCTGCAAGGTATTCGACGAAATGGCCGCATGAGCATTTTGTTCAAATCTTGCAAATCTTTTTGGTGAGATTGATTTGAATAATAAAGGGAGTAGAATGGTGGTGGTGGTTTGAGAAATGGTGCTGGTTTGCAAAGTTTCAAAAAGGGGATGATCTTCACTTTGTTTCAAAGTCTCCACTTGTCACCCTTATATTGGTCAATGTAAGCAGAGTCAACCCTGGTGGTCAACACAAGAAATGCTCACCTTGATATGCTCTTGGATGAGGTGGCAAGAGTTGGCAAGGTTTAGTTTGGGATTTGCTAAATAGAACGGCTCAAAGTGGGTGACATTTTATTTTGGGCCGAAATGACCATTATCATATGTGATGGAAATTTGAATTTTCCTTTGCTTTGAAAAGTGTTTCTTTGATTCCAAAATGTTTGTTATTGATCTATTAAGGTTTCCCAAGCATTGGCACAAGCCAACATGGTCTTGGTTGAGGATTTGCAAAGTTGGCCAAATGTGTATGTGAGTGAGATTTGCAATTTTTCTCATTTCCTTCATTTCTCTCTTTTTAGGGTTCTTTGATCATGTACTAGGGTTGAAGCACCCTTGCTAAAAATACACACACTCATCATGGAAAAAGCACAAGAAAATGCATGCACACTAGGTATAGCACTAGATGCAAGAAGAAAGTTTTTGTTAGTTCCAAAATTTAAGCATTTGAATTCTTTGTCTTTATTGAATTGAAAACTTGGGATGTTACAGACCGGCCCCTGCGCCGGCCGGTTCCGGTCTGCCGCCCGGTCGACCGGGTGCACGGCCGGGCGCCCCGGTCTGTCGACCGGTCTGTGGACCGGATGACCAGGTCGGTGGTCCGGTCTGACCGGTTCCTGAACCGGATGGCCCGGTCCCAGGCCCGGTTGACCGGCCTCCTCGACGGTTGACTCAGCCCAACTTTTCCCAAACGGTTATATTTGCTCTTGGGCTATAAATATCCCTTGTTCCACCTTGGGCTGAGTTAGTTCTTCCACTCTCTCTCCTTCATTGTTCACTTCGAAGAATGATGTCCCACAAGGATCGTGTGTAGCCTTTTCGATAAGTAAGAATGTCGAACCCAACGAGGAGCTAAAGGTAGGATAAGTATTCTCTCAAGTTCTATCAACCACTGATACAACTCTACGCGCACTAAACGTTTGCATTATCTAGGAAATAAAACTGCGGTAGCAATACGGGTATGAGAGATAGCTTTGCAAGATAATAAATAAATGAAAGTAAATGTTAGTGCTGTAGAAATAAAGTACACTAAGTAACCATATACTAACAGTACCATGAGTATGGAAAAGTGGTGGTAATTGTGGTGGCTTTGTCCAAGATTAATTAGTGAAGACATTTAGTTCATTGTCTTTGATGTAGTTTTCAATGTGGGAGAGGCTAAATATACAAGCGCTCCACTACTTGGGATTACAAGTACTATATGATTGGATTGTTAGCAAACATCCGTAAATACTAACAATGCATTAAGGTTTCCCCAACCATAGTCTTAAGTTTATGGTCCTCTTACTCCCATACATGCAACTAACCGGTTTGAGCCCTCAGGTTTCTGTCACTCCGGCATGACTACCCCCTTCCTTTGCACATACTACTAACCCTATGGTGTTGATCCATGCGCGCACAAGTATAATGGACACCAAAGGACAGTACCATATCAACATACAACTCTAATGAACCATAGACATTCAACAAAGCAATCAAAAGACAAATATACTACATAAACATGACATAGATCATAGGATAAATATTATAGCATCAAACACCATGTTTACATAGGACGGTACAGAGGTTTATGAGAGGATGAACCACAGAATACAAGAAGGAGATGATGATGGAGATGGCGGTGAAGACGTCGGAGAGGGGCGGCGCCGGCGCCGCGGGGAACTCCTTTCCCCGCCGCCGGCAAGGTTGGGGAGCGCCGCCCCTTAGCCTCTCTCCTTCATGGCTTCAACAGAGCCCTCCCCCATGGAGATGGGATCCATGGGGGAGGCAAAAACGTGGCTTTTGGTGGCTGAAATTCGTGGGTGGAGGTGTCCTCCACGAGTTAGGTTTCCTCCCTTTATATAGCTTCTCGGATTTCCGTCACCCCTTTTAGGGTTCCACCAAAATGGGCCTACAGGCCGCGTCCGAACTCCAATTGGGCCGAATTTTAACTCCAGAACGTTCAGAAGAAAATTATCTACAACTTCCTCTTCAGGCCCAACTCCGTTGGAGGTCATCTTCGAGGGTCAAATAGACAATCTCGGAAAACAGTTCTGGGACAGATTTCAGCAAAGTTCCAATTCGACTCCAACAAGGTTTCCTCTTGTATTCTTGATAATTCCTACACATCAAAGTGTAAAACAAGAACATTGTGCACTTTTGCAACTATTAATAGGTTAGTCCAAATAAATCATAAACTTAATACAAAAAAAGTGCCAAAGGCATACTATTAACATGAAACAATCAAAAATTATAGATACGTTTTGGACGTATCAACATCCCCAAGCTTAATTTCTGCTCGTCCTCGAGTAGGTAAATGATAACAAAATAATTTTTGATTGTAAATGCTGTGATCAGGTCTTTAACAATTACATGATGTATGGATAATAAAACTTAGCAATCATGTTATCTAATGAAAAGTATCAACCAACTAAGAGTTCATAATATGAAATTTATAAACATCAACAAGATTGTAATGATCATAGTAAAGCATGGTAGAGCGGTATCTCGCTTGCCCTTAATTGTGGAGCAAAACATAAATGCCAAGGTACCTCTGAAGTTCAAGTGAAGACTAGAAGTAAGAATATCAAAGATAAAAGCATCAAAGTTATGCCACAGTTAACCGCGTGTTGGGACAAGCATATTACACTAAGAATGACGGTTATGCTCTCAAAAAGGTGCTCAAAGAAAGGATGGTAACTCAACATAAAAGTAAAAGATAGACCCTTCGCAGAGGGAAGCAGGGATTAACATGTGCTAGAGCTTTTTATTTTTAAAACAAAAGTAAAATTATTTTGGGAAGTGTTTGTTGTTGTCAACGAATGGTAGTGGGCACTCTAACCCCCTTGTCAACCAGACTTTCAAGAGCGGCTCCCATGAAGGACGTTATCTCTACCAGAAAGGTAGATCACCCCTCTTCTCTTTTGTTTACACATGTACTTTAGTTTTATTTATAGGTGACACTCCTCCCAACCTTCGCTTTCACGGCTAACCGAATCCTCGGGTGCCTTCCAACATTCACATACCATGGAGGAATGTCTATTTGCAAATTAAGTTGCTTACTGATAAATCAGGGCAAAACATGTGAAGAGAATTATTAATGAAAGTTGTAATTAATTGGGGCTGGGCACCCCGTTGCCAGCTCTTTTTGCAAAATTATTGGATAAGCGGATATATATGCCACTAGTCCATTGGTGAAAGTCTGTCAGGAGTAAATGACAAGGTTGAAAGATAAAACACCACATACTTCCTCATGAGCTATAAAACATTGACACAAATTGAGAAGTACTTTGAAGGTTTTAAAGGTAGCACATGAAAATTTACTTGGAATGGTTTGAAATGCCATGCATAGGTATTTATAATGGACACTTTGGAACAACTTGGTTTATAGGGATTTGGATGCACGAGCAGCATTTCCGCTCAGTACAAGTGAAGGCTAGCAATAGACTGGGAAGCGACAATCAAGAGAGCAATAACCGTCATAATCATGCTTGCGATAGAATAAAATTAACGGAGGCATAAAAGTGATACAAGAACTCTAAAGCAAAGTAAATCATCGAGGCTTAATTGACTTTTGTCTCTCAGTCATATGCATGCGTGAGCATCTGCCAAGTCAATTTCAAATGAATCATTCAAAGGAGGACACCGCAATACCATACCATCTGTAACATCCCAAAATTCAATAAAAAGAAAGTTAGAAGATTCCAGAGAGCAAAATTTTCAAACCAACAAAAACTTTTATTTGCATATAGAGCCATGTATAGGACTTGTGCATTTGAGTGATATGCCATGATGATTGTGATTATGTTTATGTGCTAAACCCTAAAACCCTAATGTGATCAAGTGAAGATCACAAACCAAATAAAATAAAAGAGAAAGAAATCAAATAAGAAAACCCTAAAACCCTCACATATGGTTTTATGCCATTTTTATAAATTATTACCCTAGACCATTTTGGTCTTCACCATTAGTTGAATAATGTTACTAAACACTTATTACAACTTTTGGAATCAAAGAAACACAAAACAAATCAAATTTAAATTCAAAATGGGATCACATATGATAATGGTCAAATCTGCCATTTATAGTCTCATCCCTACTTTGAGCCCTTGCAATTCAAATTTTTCAAACTAAACTTTCTCAATTCTTTGCACCTCATCCAAGAGCACATCAAGGTGAACAACTTTGGTAGAGACCACCATGCCAAAATCATCTTGTATCAAATTCTATGCTCATGTAAATTGAGACTTTTTAATATGTGGAACAATCTCCAACTTTGCAAATTTGCAATTCTTTGAATTTCTAAATTCCACCACCACACATGTTTCTCTCTGGTCATTTACAACTCAATCAAACACACCATTTTCAAATCTTGCAACCTTTTGAACTCATTCGAATTTGGGCAAAATTTGCAAATTACAATTATGGAACAAATAGAAACACTATAGCAAATAGTGATCTACCCTAAGCTACTGCCCCAAATCACTCCATTTGGTCCCCTGGTTCCCTCTCTCCCTAAATGCAACATAGTAACCCTAAGAGGAGATGCATAGCATGCATGTGCATGACCATGCCGGCCATGCCGCACCTCCTCTTCTCCCCTTCCTTCCCTGCCTTGGCCCTAGTGCCCAAGCTCGCCACCTTGCTCTACTGCACCGCCTAGCAACGGCCATGGTCGAGGAAAACGCAGCCACTTGTCGGAGATTGCGCGCCCAGGATCGGCCAGCATGCCGCTCGCGTCGCGCGTGTGCAAGCCGTGGACGTCACTGGCCACGCGCCACTCCACCAGCCCACGCAGCCCCTGGCCCCTCCAGCAACACGTTGAGCATCAACGCGCCACCATGACCTCGCCAGACACGCGCTCGACCAGACCCTGGACCGCCGCCGCCGGAGACAACGAACACGATCCCGTAGCCGCCGCGGAAGACACGGAAGAAATGCAAGCTATCCATACGCCGCCCGACCACGCTGTCGCCGCCAATAGCTTCGCCAGGAACCGTAGAACAGTGCCGCGCCATCGCCTAGCTCCCTAGCTCGCCGGAAGCGCCGCGCCATGGTCGACCTCAACCCTGCCCCGCGGCACACCTGCTCCTCTATAAATAGCGAGCTCCCCTGAGCAATCCCAGCACACCACCATCCTCTCCTCCCATCTCTGCTTCTCCACCACCACTTCACTCACTCAATCGACGCTGGAGCAAGCCCAATCGGATGATCGGAGCCACGGAAGCCCTGGAGAAATTGTCGTTGATCCAGGCCACCTCGAGCTTCGCCACTGCTACAGGCTGCTTCCTCGTCGTCGACAACCTCGCCCTGAACACCGCCGCCGCTCGCTGGACCTCTGGTTAGCTCTCCGACCCCCTAGGCTCGCCGGAGAAGCCACGGCATCTCATCGGAGATGATGATGCACGTGAGCCGTCCGATGCTCATCTAATCCAACGCACCGTGTTAGCTCATACCGTTTCGGGATTAAACAGCCGCTGACATGCGGGACCCACCTTGTCAACAAGCCCACGCGCACTGGATGCGTTACTAGGCCGATTTGCTGTAATTCAATTGTTTCGTCCCACTTCGTTTTCCCGCCGGCCCTATTAATTCAAATCCAATTTAATCAATTCAAATCAAATTTCAATACTGGACCCAACTTAGAAATTAAATAGAATCTGTTTGGCTTGGCCAAATTTAACAAATTTTATATTGTTGGAAAGCTACTGAAAAGTTCTACAACTTGCCACTGGTCTCACCTTGAGATTTGTTGTAGAAATAAAGTGATAAAAAGATGAAGGCAGGGACTTTTTCACATTCAATTAAATCCTAAAAATCAACCAAAATAAATATTTAGTTAATTCCAACTCCAATAGCTCACAGTTAACTTACACTAACTGTTTTTGTAATAAAATGGTGTGGTCACTTTGTATGATCATGCCCTAGTTTAAATAATGGACAATATGGCTAGTTTACTTAAGAGATATTATCCAAAACTATTATGCAAATCATATGAAGTATTTTACTTCATTTAAATCTTGTCCCAAGTCATTCCATATGAAGTTTGAACCCCTGGTCCAATACTTTCACATGAAATGCTTGGAGATTTTAAATCATTTGTAGAATTATTAAATAGTATGAGGTGGTCTACCTCATTTAAATCATTTTCTCAAATGATGAGGATGAATGGTTGACTTAGGTCAACATGAATTCATGTATGATTGTTTGAGAAATTAAACCTTAAGAAGATTTCAATGAGAGGAAATTATTTCTCAAGAACCCTATGGAAACTATCATTTACATATGTAATAAGAGGGAATTAATTTTTCTCAAGCAACACAACCAATGCACCCTAATTATATTAATTGTGTTCTTAGAATAGTTTGTGTGAATATATGTGATGTTTAGAATAGCCATTGAATTTATGAGTGATTATACTCGTATTCAAATTTAGACGCTAGCACCGGAGAATACCCGGAGGAAGAAGGTTGCTACCAAGAGGAGGAGGAGGAGAACTTTGAGAACTACCAAGGCAAGCTAATATTCTTGCAAAGTGCAAAGCCCCTTGGGGCAAGGCACCATTAGTCTTACCTTTCTTACCATAAGCCTATCCCAAGTTCTTACCTTACAAGTTTTTACTTGTTTATTCAAAGAGTTACTTTTATAGTTAACTTTGGTCAAAGTGAAAGATGGTAACTAGAGTAGCAAAGTTAGTCTCAAGCTAGCAAAGCAAGATAACACCCCTCATGATTAGAGCTAGTGCTAAATATTAAAACTTGACTACTCTAGATGGGAACATGTGACTTGAAATGAATTTGAAACCTTGGAATGATGAAGCATTCCATTGAATGAATTTTGAAGGTGAATATGACCAAGAGAAGATGGTGATTTTTGATAAAACTGATATTGGTTTGAATGCGATACCTTTCCAATATTGAGTATCCCCACAATACCTTATGGGTAGGGCTTAACTGGAAATTTATGCATCTTAGTATGGGTTCCCTCTGAACACACATCATAGGGGTTATGTCGAGGCTGCCTCCGTTGTTGAGAAATGATGTGAATTGAGGTGAATCGTACAGCCAAGCCCTGTGCAGTTCCCAGGTTGACAGTTGGTCTTCACTGGGAGGCCAAGCTCATGGGGAGAGGTGCTCATATTAGGATTTGTAAGTGAAAGGTTATGGTTGATGATCCGCGTACTGTGTTACCAATGATTCGGGGTAATCCCGATGGATGAAATCAAATGTTGTGGCACAAGTGTGCAACCTCTGCAGAGTGTAAATCTATTCGAATAGCCGCGTCCACGGTTACGGACGGTTGGAAAGGCCATACAGTTTCCGGTGTCAGATTTTTGAAAATGATGGTGAAATGAATGGTGAATTGGTGACTTGACTTTGAATCACAACAATGTTGTGGGAATGACACTAATGTTCCCACTTGAGTTAGTTAGCACATGAATAAGTCTGTTATCAAATACTTGTGAAATAAAATTGGCTTTATGCAAATAAACTAGAGCTTAGCACCCATTACTAGAATTGTCTCGCACTTACACTAGTATTAGTTTGCGAGTACTTGAAGTACTCACGGCTTTGTCCCTGGCTATTCAAATGGCCAGAGTATGAAGATGAACAAGGAGATGACCAGCAGGACGCCTACGACAACTAGGAGTCTTCCAACGTCAAGCGTTGGCCTGTGGACTAGAGAGTCCATTTATCTTTACGCTTCCGCTATGAAATTGTGTTTGTTTGTTGATCAATAGATCAACTATTCGTGTAATATGGATCATGTGATTCCAATTGTAAGACAATATGGTTTGTAATGAATGATGACTATGATACTTAACTATTATGCCTCGCAACAACAATATTTCTGGGATTGCGATGTATGACATAATAGGCATCCGGACTTAAAAATTCGGGTGTTGACACCATCTTATGAACAAGACAATGCATGTTAACATCAAAATATCATAATATACACTATTAGCAAGTTGAGACTATCCATAAGAAAGCATAACCACTAAACAATATCATTCACACATCTTTTTTAAGTTTCATCAAATATACATTAACCAAGTAAACGTTGAAAATAGAAGATAAGTAATATATGTGACGATCCACTTATTAATGTAACCGGTGTTTGATGCTAAGATAAATAGATAATAAAATACAGCCGCTTCAAGTTTAGTCAAATTCATATGTTGCTCAAAAAACAAAGTTTGAAGGTTTGCAAACCGAGGGGTTATTGATGAAGAGGGATGCGGGGACATCCCCAAGCTTATGACTTTGGCCATTCTTCAATATTTCAGAGTTTGGTGTTCCTTCATTCTCTGTGAAATACTTCAACACAAAAACTTTCCCATTCTTTTCTGCGGTTAGACATTAGTGCAATAGATAATATTTCCAAAGTGCTGCTATTAAACCAAATAAAATTTTGTTTTTCAGTTACAGAAAGGTTGCTTAAATTTCCAAGTTATAAATGAAAGGTAAGAACCCATAAAAATCAAATGAAAACGAAAAGAGGCCACTCTTGCAACAAATGTCAGAATCTGTCCAGAAAAACAGCAGCTGGAAAACGTAATTATTAGGTGCACTTAAACATGTCCGAAATTTTAGCCAATTTTTGTGCATGCATATAATTAGGTGATACATAATCAGTAATTTTTTCGTGATTTTTAGAACTACCAGTAAAACATGAAAAATCACGCAATGAGCAGTAGATTCTAAAAACAGAAAATCACTTTTTACAAATGTATCAACTAAGCTAAATGGATAAAATTTTGTATTTTATTTTTGATAAACTAATAGATCAGAGACTAAACAAGACCTAAACATGCTAGCTACAACAAGGAAAACTCTAAAAGAAAACCAAAAGTAAATACCAAATAAAGAACCCAACAAAGAAGTAAAACAAAAGAAAATATTTTTGTTGTTTTGAAATTATAAGTGAAAGCAAATAAGCAATAAATACCAAATAAGAAGCCTAAGAAAACTAAAGAAGGTAAAACCAAGACATATAAAAGCAATTATAATACACGTTAAGACGATTCATATCATGTGGACGGGTAATATAGAGTATGAACGAGATAACCTCATGTTTGTTGATGAATAGGGGATGAGTCGGGCATCCCCAAGTTTAGATGATTGTATGTTATTGAATATGTTTTTGGATGCACCTACACATCCCCAAGCTTGAGCTCTTGCGTCTTCTTGTTCATCTCATATCTCCATAGCGATTGGATTTTATAAGCTACATCCACATAAAACTTCACAAAACTCATTAGTAGGGTTAGTACTCATTAAATAAAATCCACTCATGTTCAAGCTTTGACAAGTTTAATTGAAGATTACCTACTGTATACTAACCAATTTATAAAATTTAGTGATCAAATAAAGATTATAAACATTGAGTATAAGTACAAAACTAAATAAGCATGACAATCTGCCAAAACTGAACAGTCTGTAAAGATGACATTTAACGAGATATCTACATAGCTCAAATGAATAAACTCAAAACTAATGAAAGACAGGTAATAATATCAGGTTTATGCACAAAAAATTTCAGGTCAAAATACTATTCTGAGATTTATCACGATTTTATTTACAGAGAAGCACAAAATCTGTCTAAACAGAACAGTCAGTAAAGATCGAATTATTAGACCTATCTACGTAGCTCAAATCAGAAAAGTCAAAGGTAATGAAAGGTGCGTACATATCTGAGGTTCACGCTTGAATTTTTTCAGAATGTTTCAATTTTTCTGGAATCTATACAGCTCAAAACGGTGGACAGCAAAAATCTATCCCTGCGCAGAAATCCAAATCTAGCATCAACTTTCTATTAGAGACTACAATTAGCATTTTATTTGTATGTACAGAGGTATATACACAATATTTACATGTTTTTGGATGAGAAGTTTCCATGGAAAGATTTGCTTTGATTTCATAGGCATGAACACAAGTGTTCAAGGTCGACCCCCACTTAATCATTGCTCATCTTTCCAATCACTCTCTTTTTGAAAACGTTTAGATAACAATTACAACTAATTTTTTTTGTAATTCGCATTCCCTACCCATACTAAGATAGAGAACAACTTAAAACTGAAAATAAAAATTACTTAGAGACAAAGCAAACAAGTGCACACAAGAATATTCACCTACGCTATGGCTCCCCGGCAACGACGCCAGAAAAGGTCTTGATGTCCCACAAGTATAGGGGATCGTGTGTAGCCTTTTCGATAAGTAAGAGTGTCGATAAGTAAGAGTGTCGAACCCAACGAGGAGCTAAAGGTAGGATAAGTATTCTCTCAAGTTCTATCAACCACTGATACAACTCTACGCGCACTAAACGTTTGCATTATCTGGGAAATAAAATTACGGTAGCAATACGGGTATGATAGATAGCTTTGCAAGATAATAAATACATGAAAGTAAATGTTAGTGCTGCAGCAATAAAGTACACTAAGTAACCATATACTAACAGTACCATGAGTGTGGAAAAGTGGTGGTAATTGTGGTGGCTTTGTCCAAGATTAATTAGTGAAGACATTTAGTTCATTGTCTTTGATGTAGTTTTCAATGTGGGAGAGGCTAAATATACAAGCGCTCCACTACTTGGGATTACAAGTACTATATGATTGGATTGTTAGCAAACATCCGTAAATACTAACAATGGCATTAAGGTTTCCCCAACCATAGCCTTAAGTTTATGGTCCTCTTACTCCCATACATGCAACTAACCGGTTTGAGCCCTCAGGTTTCTGTCACTCCGGCAGGACTACCCCCTTCCTTTGCACATACTACTAACCCTATGGTGTTGATCCATGCGCGCACAAGTATAATGGACACCAAAGGACAGTACCATATCAACATACAACTCTAATGAACCATAGACATTCAACAAAGCAATCAAAAGACAAATATACTACATAAACATGACATAGATCATAGGATAAATATTATAGCATCAAACACCATGTTTACGTAGGACGGTATAGAGGTTTATGAGAGGATGAACCACTGAATACAAGGAGGAGATGGTGATGGAGATGGCGGTGAAGACGTCGGAGAGGGGCAGCGCGGTGGCGCAGGGCGGCGGCGGCACCGGCGGCGCGGGGAACTCTTTTCCCCGCCGCCGGCAAGGTTGGGGAGCGCCGCCCCTTAGCCTCTCTCCTTCATGGCTTCAACAGAGCCCTCCCCATGCAGATGGGATCCATGGGGGAGGCAAAAACGTGGCTTTTGGTGGCTGAAATTCGTGGGTGGAGGTGTCCTCCACGAGTTAGGTTTCCTCCCTTTATATAGCTTCTCGGATTTCCGTCACCCCTTTTAGGGTTCCACCAAAACGGGCCTACAGACCGCGTCCGAACTCCAATTGGACCGAATTTTTACTCCAGAACGTTCAGCAGAAAATTATCTACAACTTCCTCTTCAGGCCCAACTCCGTTGGAGGTCATCTTCGAGGGTCAAATAGACAATCTCCGAAAACAGTTATGGGACAGATTTCAGCAAAGTTCCAATTCGACCCCAACAAGGTTTCCTCTTGTATTCTTGATAATTCCTACACATAAAAGTGTAAAACAAGAACATTGTGCACTTTTGCAACTATTAATAGGTTAGTCCAAATAAATCATAAACTTAATACAAAAACAAGTGCCAAAGGCATAATATTAACATGAAACAATCAAAAATTATAGATACGTTTTGGACGTATCAAAGAACTTGCCCTCTCTCTTGATTCCCCCCATGATTCTTGCTTATTCTTGAGGGATCTAAGAGAGGAGATCTAGATCTACAATCCCCACCAATCCATCTCTCCTCTAAGTGAGGGAACCATTTGGATCTAGAACTTGGAGTCATTTGTTGATTTCCTCTTTGTTCTTCCTCTCCAATCTCATCCTAGCATTTGTTGCTTTGGTGGGATTTGGGTGTGAAGGATTTGAACACCTCTAGTGTTCTTGCTTTGCATCATTGCATAGTGTTGAGTTCTCCACCATAATTAGTTTGAGTGAGAGACCGTGAGCTTGTTACTCTTGGAGGGAGACCTCCTAGTTGGCTTGGTTGGTGTCCCGGTGATCTCTTCGTGGAAGATTGTGAAGGGGTCCGGGCTTCTCCTTCGTGGAGCTTGTGAAGTGGTTGTGGAGCTTGCCATCTCCGGAGTGGAGGAAAAGCTAACCGTAAGGAAAGGGCCATTATCTTTCGTGGGTGTGGCTCGGAGAATAGGGTGAGCCTTCGTGGCGTTTGGGAATCCTTCGTGGGACCTCCACTCCTCCAAACGTGACGTACCTTCTTGCAAAGGAAGGGAACACGGGAATACATCCTCGTCTTCGCGTGCCTCGGTTATTTCTATACCCGAGCTCTCTTTCCTTGTGATAGCCATCGTGCTTGAAGTACATATATCTTGCTATCACTTGTGCTACATATATCTTGTGCCTATCTTGCCTAGTTCTAGTTGTGATTGCTACACTTAGTTGAGCTTAGCATGTTTAGTATTTGTGCTTGTAATCTAAACGTTAGTTTAATTCCGCATTCTTACAAGACAAATCTGTAATAGTTTTTAATTGCCTATTCACCCCCCCTTTAGGCGACATCTTGATCTTTCATATATCCAATGAGTTCCCATCACTTAGTGGAGGAATGGATTGGTGGGATTGTAGATCTACGTATCCTCTTCCAAACACCTAAAAAGGATGAAATGATCATTTGTGAAATTGGCGAATACTCAAGATTTTGGAGGTTAAAAATGGTGGGTAAATTCATGCTCAAAAGTTTTTGGGAAAGAAAACACTATGTTAACCCCTCAAGAGAAGTGATTGTTACAGTTTTTGTTCCATCCGGTAAATAATCCGGAAACATTTCTGGCCTTCATACCAGGATAAGCCAGTAGCTAATGTTTTGCTCATAACAACCGGTATCAAATCCAAAAATAGTTCCGAGTGTCCGGTAAAAAACTCATAAAAAATGGAAACTGGAAATCAAACCCCCAAAACAACAATACCTTACGTATGAAAAACACAATAACTTTTGCATATGAACTCCGTTTTTTTATGATATTGAGCTTGTTTTGAAGATAACAACAAGATCTAAAACTTTATGCAGAGAAAAAAAAAGTACCTCTATCCATTTTTAGATGTCAAAAATTTGTCTAAATTCAAATGTATCTAGCTAGACACTCTTTAGGATATAGATACGTTCAAACTTAGACGAATCTACCGACATCCGTTAATAGACTGTGGGGATAATTAAAGTGAGATAAAATACCAAGAGTGTGGTCATTTCGGAAGCCTCCCAAGATAAAGAACTGGTAAAACCTCTAATCCAAAAAAAATAGAAGATGTATACAAACTCCATTTTCGATGAACTTGAACTTATTGAAAAGCTAGACACAAGCTTAAAACCCTCACACATAGAAACACCAAGAATCAATAAAATATGGAGATGCAAGTAGGCAAATGATTGCACTTCTTATGACAATGTGATCAAGTTATTCAACCGAAATCCCCTCTTAATAATGTTGCTATCTATCCTATAAACTGATCTTCCAATAAAAATCTTCATACATGGATATACCGACTCTTGCCATCACCCCATACACCACTAGGGACAACTTCACTACAACGCGTCTTCACATTCCATTGTCACCAAATGGACTACAAGCTTCAATTATCTTTAACTTGCACTTCTCAACCTTGATGGTCATCAATACTTGATGAGATCATCTCACGGGATCTATATAAGCTCCCCGTTGATGCATACATATGGAACCCATATGTACAACACAGAGACACATATATAATGAGTTAGTTCATCTTTATACAAACTTCGTCGAACTTAAAATAGTTTAATTTAGTGCAAAGTAGAATATGGATTATACTGAAACGGCAGGAGTAGTACAAAAGCTTGATTCGTTAATTAATTATCGAAAAACAAACCACGAGGAGTAGCTAAGATTCGGTCGGCATGCATCTGAACCTCGAGCCATGCCTGCCGATCCTATCCTAGCCTAGCACACACCGAGCATCGTTTTGCTTTCAACGTTGCCCTACACAGGTACGACGACCAACACAAAACATCACCAGACAGCACGTGATTTATTCTGAAACCAAACGTAGAACCGCTACTGACAAATGTAGCAGCAGCGGACACGTATGTATAGAACGCAAAAGCAGCTATCGCGCCATAGTATTTCACTTCTTGCAGACCAGCCCGGCGCTGCCCTTGCCGCTGCCGCACATGGTGTCCGCCGGTTCCTGGATCAGGCCCACCTCCCCGAGATCCTCGCCGGCGAAGCGCGCCACCTCGCAGTCCGTCCCGAAGATGTTGGACACCTGGTACTTCCCGGCGCCTCCCATCACCGGGATCTTGGCGCCCATGTCGACCCCGGCGCTGACGTAGTCGGAGCGGTAGGTCTGGCCGAGCACGCCATGCACGTCGGCGCTGATGGAGTGGAACTTGAAGGCCACGTTGAGGTGCGCGAGGCTGTCGTCGGCGGTGAGGCCGTAGCCGTGGACCCTGGAGTCCTCCTCGGTGACCGGCACCGCGTTGGCGACGATCCGGAACCGCCCGTCGAGGCGCACCACGACACCGTTGGCCGCGCCGGTGCGGAAGACAGATAGCGCAGGTGCGGAGACTGGGCTCCAGCTGGCTGCCGGCGCGGCGTCGAGCTCGACGGGCAGGCCATCGAAGGTGATTGCGAGGCGGTCGACGGCGCTGTTCCAGGTGACGGTCCGCTTGACGCCGAGGTAGAGGCGGTGGCCGCCGAAGCGGATGCCGAGCGCCTGCACCCAGGTGAAGTCCCGTGCCCCCTGCTCGTTGCGCTTGCCGATGAAGTGCGCGTTGATGTGCAGGTTGGAGTCGGAGAGGAGGCAGAAGTCGGCGTCCCTGCGGCCGTGGAAGAGGAACTTGTTGCCGTCGCCGCCCACGAAGCGCGGGTCGTAGCACTCCGTGCCGGTCAGATCACACACTGCAGCAGCGCACAGCAATAGCAAACACACGGTCGAAGCGATCGGTCAGAAACTTGAGCTGCACAAAGGAGAATTCAGACATGGATATGCATCGATCGGGTACTTACTGCAGACGAGCTTGCAGGTGGGGCAGTGCACGTAGCAGAGGTCGCGGCAGCCGCGGGGGCACTGGCGCGCCGTGATCCTGCAGTCAGGCTCCTTCGCCGCCGGGTTGCTCCGGTTGTAGCAGCTCACCGTGGTGAGCGGCCCGCCAGGGCTCATGTACACGCGCTGTATATCGGGGTCCGTGAGGATGGGATTTTGATCCAACGGCTTGCCGCTCGGGTCCGCTGGCTGGGCGCCGACGGCGGCAACGAGGAACGCGGCGGCACAGGCGAGCAGCGCCACCGTGCACGGGCGCCGGACAAACGCCATGACTGGTAGTAGCTGAGGTATGCGAGCTGGTGGAGTGAAGAGGATGCGAGTGATGATGTGGTGGTGCAAGGCCGGCGCAGAACGCCTTCTTATAGCACGCATTGCCTTTGACTAACCGAGTGTCGTCGGAGCCACGCATGGCTTTCCACCTACGAAGGCAACTCTCCTCAATGGCTCCGTCGCTCGGCCGGCTGCCCCCGCCACATGAAACGATTCCACGCTTGGCATCCCGGCCAACGCCGGCGAGGGAACGGTTGATGAAATCAGGGGGCTTGTTCTCGGCCTTGGCGTCGAGTGTCATCCGCTCTATGTTACTGGCACAGGCACAACAGAATCTACATGGTCAGCTTGGGCAAGACAGCTCAACGACCCTGCTTATCTTTACTGTATAAGAAACCAAGATTCAGATTTAACATGGTCACTGACATTCCCAGGAAATCAGCAAGAAAAATCTAAGGATATATACGTGATCTTGAGTAGAACAAGACATGAGCAGGGTGTAATCTTCAGGGGGGGAGACGTATGGCACACCTTACAGGAACATGTTAGCATCTAGCCGTCTATGTTAAACAGAGCCCTAGTGGTTACCTTTCTTCAGGAAGCTGCTCAGTTGTGATTCGTTCCGTTACATCTGGATCAATGATGAAGCTTAACCGTAGCAGCTTCAGTACTATCCTGGTTGAGTGCATCTGCTGGGTTACTCCATTCATAAACAAAACAATCCAGACTGTCGTTAACGTACATCTGCAGAACAGAGGGACGCGATCTAGTAGCTCATCTCAAAGAAGAGGGGCGATCTAGCATAACATTCGTGGGTAATTCAAATGGTATCTTCAAGGTTTCAAGTCCATGTATTTTCCACAGATTTAAATCAAAAGTGCAGCTGCATATAGGTGAACCCACTGGTTTAACAGAACAAAATGTTGCTTTGGGGTAGAATAACGCAGCGAGAAATGGGTGCATGACATTGCCATAGACATGCCATAAGTTACAATTGTTTTGCAAGTCAGAAAAATTGTGCTAACGTACTAAAAGAACCACCTCTTCTTAGCTGCAGGTGTTGCGCCTTCCACTGGATCAGGAGAACTTGGGCTCTCTCTTTTCGCCATTCCATTGTTCAGCGCTTCCAATCTTTTTCTGAAGACAAAAAAACAGCAACATGATAAAAAAAAAACATTGAACGAAAAATGGAAATAAAGTGAATTTTCCCTTCAAATGGTGGACTTTTGTTTGGACTAAGCATTGAAACACTTTCCTAGTCTCTAACGGTATATGAGACACAGCTCCCAGATGCCACAGAAGGTCTATGGTATGCTAGCTTACACAAATGCCCAACAAAAAAAAAGAACAGTTGCAAAGCATCACAGGAGAAATTAAATGTAATAGGAACAAAAGGAGAACAAAAGACAGACATTGTATTCCATCGCAAACACGCATGGAAGACACAGACCTACACACTGTCAAGTAAACATTTTTAGGAGACAACATCTAAGGATACCTCCCATTTTGATATCAACAGGAAAACATAATAGATGGCTCCAGATGGAAACTGTATCTCCTAAACTGCATGCTAGACAATCTTTCTTGAACAGAAAGCAAATGAGAGAAGCCCTGATACCTCCTTTTGCACGTTTGCATTTACTAGTTGCATCAATCATCTGGATTTGAGTTAGGAGCTATAGACTTTAATGAAGTATGTCTTGTCAATAATAAAAAAGGTATAAGCACCGTGGCACCCTAGGTTCTCACAGTTCACTATTCATTTCTACTAACCAGGTCTTTCAATTGTTAAACAGTTACCTTGTATCTCCAAGCTGTCCATGCAAGCTCCATCGTTGGCGAAATCCTTCCATACCCTGAAGTCCACTTGCAAGAATCATACGCCTGAAATAAAATTATAAGCTCAGATGCAAGCAGAAATCAAGAAACTGCAATTGTGGGAATAAACATGAATCTAACAAAATAAATGTATATTGGCAACAAAGAAGTGCCCATCAAATCAGAAGACTGTAAATCCATTCAGTAGGATGCGGAACTCTGGTCACGAGGTGCTTTTACAAGTTCCTTCCTTTTGGAGAAGTAGTGCTGGCCACAAGTCAGTGGGATACGGTAACAAGCGCAACTTATGGGAAGCCGGAACAAATATTTGACATGCAAAATAGGGAGGCCAAGCAAGCTCCTGCTAGCAGCCTGTTAAGAAGAACCATGCCCTATCGCAGATGTCATAGAACACCCCTGGCTGAAGGGCTGTAACTAATCAACATAAAGTGATAAAACAGAAGCGTGCTGTGAAGAGCTTTTTACATAATCTTTTCAAGAAAAAAACCCTCCATGGCCTAAAGTATATTATTCGATGGCCCACAAGAATATTAGATAGATATATCTCAAAATCAGCTAGACTCCCGCCTCCCTCTCAACAAGATAACCAATTAACCTATGCTCGAAGCTTGCCAGCTTGCTAACTGGTTCTCCCTCAGTCCACCCCTCTCACTCAACAAGCTAACCAAATAACCTCTGTTGTCTGGTACTTCATAGGTTTAAGCTCATCCTGGCTCTTTTCCTACACTAAACCTTGCTAACTGGGTCAAACAGGCAAATTGTCCAACAGTCCAAGCATGAACAAAACAGCGTTTCAGTGTGTTAGTACCAAATGACTGCAAGGCACGAAATTTAAACTAAGCATAGGAAGCTATTATGCCATCAAGTACTTGTGTACATTGTCATGAAAAGTTGAGAATAGTGTGTACATTCTATTCTTTTATGACAATGAAATAGGAAAACAAGATGTAGACAATAGACTTCCCATTTCTTTCTATGGAGATGAAAAAGGAGAAAAACTATATGAAGGCTGGATTGTATATTGGTGAAGCTTTTAATATCAGTATGACACTTTCCACTTTAAACATTAGAGATACCTATATGGTTGCATTATAAAGATATCAAAGGGGCAGAAGAAATCTCCCAACATTTCTTCACTCTTTATCTAGTTGCTGATGCAGATTAGAAAAAAACCCTTAAGGTAAGCGAATTTTACATATGTCCAGGCAATGGACCAGATTACCAGGGTTTAAATTTCAAAGAACAAAAAACCTTGAAGCTTAATATACAAACTTGAATATGTCTATTAACCGCTTCTAATAACAGGAGATGCTACTGTAATATATCTGCAACAAAGAGCATCAGCACTAAGGTCACCTTTCAAGCAGTGTGAGTTCTGACTGGAGTTGCGTGACCCTTTCGTTTGCTGCTTCAAGAGGCATCGACACACCCAATTTATATTCACTATCCTGGAGCCGCTCCCTTATTTCCTTATCCTATAAAAGTAAGACAGACAATGGCACACAGTTGGTTAAACAGGTAAAGGAATCAAGCTATAGCTTCAGATGGGTTAATATTACTGACCCGTTTCGCAACACATTGTTGGTATAGCACAATTTCGTCTTGACAAAATGGCTCAATATCATTGATTTGCAGGCCTGGATCACAGATATATTTTCTTCATACGTTTTACATATGGAGAAGGACAAACATGCTGGGACATGAGAGTAAATAGTTACTCACACAGGAAAAGATTCTTGAGGATACCATCGCAAAGCTCAACTCCTTCGAGGACATGCGATGCAATTTCTTTTGGTACGACAGGGGAAGGCGGCCCACGCATCAGATCATCACCGACCAGAATGGTCTCTTCCATCGTTTCTTGTTTATCGACTGTTGAAAAATAGAAATGGCACACTGACACCATGAGCACAAGCAGCAGCCAACTAGAAACGTGATTCTAATTCCCACACAGACAAGCAAAAGGAGCATCGTTTAAATACCCAGAGTTTTACCAAGTTTCTTTTGTTATTTATTTTAGAAAAGTAAAACTCTGTTCAGTGTGCTGAAACACAATGTGGGTGACGTTCCCTCTTCTTTCGTTGAGCAATGAAATATTTGTACTCTTCAGCTATAACCCCACTGTCCTCAGAGTTGAGGTTACTACGTCCAAGATCAACTAGGATCACCTCAAAGATACCACATGCCACAAGGGGATCCATCAAGATTTGGCACCGTATTATTAAATTAAATTAACAATCATCCTAGGGCCACACCTATTGCCGAATGCTCATCCTCACTAAACCACAATATACAACAAAATTGAAATATATCATGCACAGAGAGTAATACTCCCTCCAAGAACTAAAACAAAACAAGAATTATGGAACGGAGGGAGTAGTATATAGGAAATGGTAGGGGAGCCAGCACACACGTACCATCCATGGTGGCCTAGCAACTCTTCACGCCTGCAATAAGCCCGAAACAGCTAATACTGATCAACTTCCTGCAGCCAGCCAAACAGAAGAGAGAAGTTAGGCTCGGGTTCTCAGTACAACGCGAAGCCGAAGGAATGGCTACCAGAGCACCAGTTCCTTCTGCTGTGCCGCGGTGAAATGGATCAAACACGGTGTACACATGAACCGGCCCTCAGAGCTGCTAAGTACCTTTCCTCCTGCCCTGACCGGACAAAACAACGTGGACCAAGCGCCGGCGATTCCTCGGCCTGTACTCCAGCACACCTACCGTCAACATTCCATCGAACACCTCACGTGCACGAACGCACGGTTCCCAAATCGGGGCAAAATCATCTCAGCCAAACCAGGGGAAACGGGAGAGGCTGCTCACCGCGTTGCCGCCGGCTGGTTCGTCTGGCGCCGGAGCTCGTCCAATCGGTGGTTCTGCCCCTTGTCGTGGCAACCACGGCGCGCCGAGACACCAGAGGGAAGGAAGAAGGAAGAAGGTTTCTGGCTGAGAGCCACTCGTGGGCTTTCTCCTGCATCAAACAGACACAAAGTAACGGTTGATTCGCTTCCAGGCCCATTAACGCTAAATGGGCCTTGTCTTTAGTGGACGAAGTAGCAGCACAACGGCCCATGATGTCAGGACGCGTCGATCAGAAAGGATCGACGGCTGAGAAGGCAAGAGCCGGAGCTAGGGCATGGAACCCGCCGTCCGATGGAAAATGGACGGCGCCGATCGCGGCGCGGCCCGGGAGCGAGCTGTATAAATAGGCAGCGCAGCCGCGCACACGAGAACCCTTCCTCGCAGAAACCCTAGAGATCACTCGCGCTCCCCGCCGCCGCCGCCGCCGCCCCAGCGACCCCAGCTCTCTCCCTCGCCGATCCAAGTAATTGCTCGCTGACCCTCTCGTGTTGCATCTCCTTGTTACGATCTTGCTACTCGATGTCAAATATGTATTTTCTGTGAATGGTATCGCTGTGCTATGTTAGTTTTGCTTTTGTTGAAATGGATGCTAGTTTTGGGGTGGTTTTGGTTGCGTTGTTCTGCTTGCTCTAGGTTTCGTGGTGTATCACGAGGTTTGTTCGTTTAGTTTCGTGGTCAGGTAGAAATGTGCTCGTTATCTTCCTAGATCTAATACTGCGTTATGGTTCGTTTAAGATTTTATCGGCATAGCAGATTAGTCCGAGGCTGGACTGCAAGCTGTACCTTGTAAACCACTAGATGTATAAACATGTAGCTTGGGCTAGATTAAATATGTCGTTCTCTTTAGGATGTTTTATCTCCACACTTGAGCCTATGCTGTATACCGTGGCACCATAAATTTGATACCTCAAGACATGATTACCTAGTCTGTTATCAGTTATTTTAAGTAACGTTTGCTGAGCATTGTCTTACTTTTTCAGGATGAAGTACATCGCTGCCTACCTGCTTGCCTACCTCGGTGGCAACTCCTGCCCCTCTGCAGAGGACCTGACCTCAACCCTGGAGTCAGGTAATTTTGTCTCTGCCATTTTATGTAGCAGTCAAATGTTGAGAACCTGATGAAACTTTCTCTCCTGCTATTTTATTGTAGTGCTAGTAGTTTGTTTTTCTACTTCATCAATCTGTTTTATGCTAATGTCTAGTAAACCTTCAGCTACTATGAACTATGTGTAGTAGTACTATACAGTTCTGTCCCTTCAGTTTACTGGAGTGTATGGCATCTTACTTACACCAATGAATGGTTTACAGTAGTTGACTTATTTACTTTATTGTTACATTGAAACGCAAAGATATCTAATGTAACCTTTTACATGCAATGGTGCCATCTAATTTCAAGTTGTTTCTATGCATTTCAGTTGGTTGTGAAATCGATGCTGAGAGGCTGGAACTCTTGCTGTCCCAAGTGAAGGGCAAGGACATCACTGAGCTCTTGGCTGCTGGTAGGGAGAGGTTCACTTCAGTTCCAAGCGGTGGTGGTGGTGCTGTTGTCGCAGCAGCTGCTCCCACCAGTGGCGGTGCTGCTCCTGCAGCTGAGTCCAAGAAGGAAGAGAAGGTCGTTGAGAAGGAAGAGAGTGATGATGTAAGACTACAGTTCTCACCGTTGCCCTTTTTACAAACTTACATATCTTATATAATCCATCTTCAACCTGTGGATTTGCCCTTGATATTATCCTATTTGTATATGTCTCTAGTTTGGGGATAATATTTCTAATATATGCTCATTTATTTGCAGGACATGGGTTTCAGCCTGTTTGACTAAGTGGTTGGCATCTCCTATCCTTCAGCATCGACATTTGTCCAAGAAACTAGAGTCTATGATGTTTAGTCTTTCTTTAGCTGAGTTGTGAAACACTGGGAAGACTGTTTTGATATGTAATTCAGCCCTTGGTTGCTGGTTGATTTACTGGTGAACCATACCATTTTGCTATCCAAATTTCGTGGTTTCTCGGCTATCTGCTGTCTCTGCTAAATTTAATTTGTACCTGTTGATTGCTTTGATGTGTTGCTTGTGCAGTTGGACCTTTTAATCCTTTTCTTGTTGTGCATCTAGTTGAGCTGTTTTCAAGGTGCACATTAACTGTTGGCATGTGCATTGCGTTCTGCTCAATATGTGAGCATTGTTGTGCTCCTAATTCTGCAGTTCACCTTGATTTAGCTATCTAAAAGCTCTGGTGTTATCCGGTGGATAGTCAATTGCACTGATTGGGGTTAACCAAGTTACCAATGTTTGGAATTATATTTATTTTTGTGTATTCCCCGAACCAAGTATCGTGATTTCTCAGCTATCTACTGTTTCTTCTAAAGTAGGTTTTAACATGTTTACTTCTGTAATCTGCTCTCTGATTGGTTTATTGTGTTGCTCGCGAAGTTGAAATTTTTTGAGGAAGTGCAGGAGAGCTGCGATGTAATTGATAGAGGAAAGAGTTACAAGGAACTCAAAAACCAGAAAAGCAAGAGTACAAAGAAAAGCTGCCGAGGCAGCAAGGCGGCTACTCTCGGGCCCTAAGGTGCCGACAGCCAGCCATCGCCCAACACGAGCTCTCGTCTATAATGTCGCGAAGAACTACCACCGGTGTACGCTCGCGAGCACGGAAGATACGGTTGTTACGCTCCCGCCAAATGGTCCAAATGACCATGAGCGCGATGGACTTGCGTCCGCTGGCACGGCCGCCGCGAGGGAGGCTAGCCACACTGGCAGGGGCTGGAGGGAGGAAAGGCCGAAACGTGAAGCCACTTCACTCCAGAGGCTGCGCGACCATGGGCATTCAATGAGGAGGTGCTTGGCCGTCTCCAGGTTCCGCCAGCACAAGGGGCATAAGTACGAGTTGGGCCAATGCCTGGCCATGAGCCGGTCCGCCGTGAGGACGCGGTTTTGCACGATCAGCCAGGCAAGCAGCCTGTGCTTTGCTGGCGCCCAGGCCTCCCAGATGGAGGTGACAAGTGGGGAGTCCGTGGAGCCTAGGAACTGAAGCCTGTAAGCCGAGGCCGCGGAGTAGGAACCAGACCCCGTCAGCAGCCAAGTGAAGGCGTCAGGTACACCAGGGGTGAGGTGGACACGCTCGGCCGCAAGCCACAGACGGACGAAGTCCGGCAGCAGTTCCGCGGAGACCCTGCCACGAAGATCCTGCACCCATCTACGGTCCAAGAGAGCTTCATGCACGGTGCGTTGCTTGCGGCGCGAAACTGCGAACAACTGAGGCATGAGGGCGAAGGGGGCTTGACCATCCATCCAGCTGTCAAACCAGAAACGAGCCGCTAGGCCGTCACCGAGAGTGACAGTCGTGGCTGTGGCGAAGAGCTCTCTCTCTGCCGATGAGCACGGCACAGGCAAGCCAACCCAAGGTGTGTCCGGAGCCACCCGTTCGCGCCAAAGCCACTTGAGGCGAAGGGCGGATCCAAAGCGGTCGAGGTCAAGAACTCCGAGGCCGCCAAGGTCGCGAGGCCGACAAATACGGCTCCAAGCCACCTTGCAGTGACCACCGTGGCAAGTGTCGTCGCCCCTCCACAGCCAAGCCCGGCGAAGGCGGTCAATCTCCTTGCGCACCCAAGCCGGAAGCGAATGGATAGAAATCCAGTAGGTGGAGAGCGCGGAGAGGACGGCGTTGAGGAGCACAAGTCGTCCAGCAGCCGAGAGCAACTTGGCTTTCCAACAGGCTAGGCGGCTAGCAATGCGGTCAAGCACCGTTGAAAGTCAACCTTGCGGAGCTTGCGGAGGCTGAGGGGTAACCCTAGAAACTTGCAGGGGAGGGCGGCAATCCTTGCCCCAAGCGGCGCGACGATGTCGGCAACGTCGAGGCCCTCACAGCGAAGGGGAATCACTGCAGTCTTGGCGAAGTTGACATGCAGGCCGGTGACCTCGCCAAAACGCGCAAGGATGTCACAGACCGCCTGGAGCTCCGCCTTAACCGGGTTGATGAAGAAGACAGCATCGTCCGCATAGAGGGAGGTCTTGAGGTCGTTGGCACGACCCCGCAGCCTAGACAGAACTCCCTCATCCGCCGCAAGAGAGAGGATGCGGTGCAGTGGCTCCATTGCTAGGATGAAGAGGAAGGGGGACAGAGGGTCGCCCTGTCGCAGACCGCGGCGGTGGCGGATGCGATCACCCACATTGCCATTGAGGATGACACGGGAGGAGGCGGTGGAGAGTAGCAGGGCGATCCAGTCGCACCAGCGCTGACTGAAGCCCCTAGCCCGCAGCATGTCCAGCAGGTAAGTCTAGGAGACACTGTCAAAAGCCTTGGCGATGTCGAGCTTGACCATCAGGGCCGGACACTTAGTCCGATGGAACCGACGCACAAGCCCTTGGACAAGCAGAAAGTTGTCCTGAATGGAGAGCCCGCGGATGAAAGCACTCTGCACCGGCGAGATGAGAGTGTCGATGCGCCGGGCAAGCCTCGTGGCTAGGACCTTCATGAACAGCTTGGCGAAGCTATGCAGGAGGCCACTGGCGGAGCTATGTGCATGTCAGGGGGGGCAGTGGCTCCCCCAACTTTTGACCATTCTCTGAAGATTTTTTTTTGGGGGTAGGCTTAAATGGGATTTTTTTAACCTTTTGCCCCCCCAAACTTAGAGATTTTACATTTCGCCCCCCCAGCACTTCTTGCCTAGCTCCGCCACTGCAGGAGGCTAATCGGTCGGAAGTCGCCAAGGGTAGCAGCACCATCGAAGTTGAAATTTCAATCCATTTCTTGTTGCACGAACGATGAGCTGTGTTCCTGTTGCTTATTAACTCTTGACATGTGCATCAATATGCCACTCCCTCCGGTTGGATTAAATTGACGCGAGCTGGCCATAGGAAACTGCTACGTACTCACGAACGCCGTGTCGATTAAACAAGACCAGACGGAGTATATGTGATCAGTTGTTGCGCTACTAATTCATGGCTCCACCTCTCCATGCTTCAGCTTTCTTAAGCTTAGTAATCTGTTGGCTGATTGTCATTTGCTCAGACTGGCGTTATTCTGAGCACTGGTGCATATCATAACTCTCTTTCAGATTGTAGGCGTAGGTAAAATGAAACGTCAATAGCATCACACTGAATTTTTTTTGTTCTCTTCAGATAATCTGTTGCATTTTTGTACTGCTGATGAATCCATTTTACCCATGGTGTCTTGGAATTATATGCTCCCCATGCAGATGCAGAAATCTTTAAGGAGCTCTAAGCACCTCTGGCTCTAAAATCTTTAGAAATGATACGATGTGATGCCTACTCAGTCTGTGCAGATCCTAAGAAATGTAAGAATGGTGTAAAGATTATTTGCATGTAGTAATTGCATAGTCACGGCCTCACGGGCCACGTCATCCAGTTGAGGAGCAACAACTCATCCTTCATATTTGGTATTTCTGTTCTACCCCTCGCACCTCCGAGACACCACCCCGAAGTCCAGTTGCACCAGTGCATCGCCGGCCTCCTGTCCTGCCACTCTATCCCCGGCTCCTCTGTTGCACCCATTACCTGGACCTGGCGCACCAAGCTCCTCACCGATGCTGGCTTTCCTGTCTTCCACTTTCATCTACTGCTGAAGGTGATAACATATCAAATTTGCAGTTTTTTTTTACGTAAATTTGCAGTTGTTGATGTAGAGATGTTTCTTTATAATTTCTTGACGCTCTGTGTGTGTGCACAAACCATTTACATTTTCACTTGTTCATAACTGAATTAGTAAAACAAATGAACTGCGCTGTGCTAGGAATCCAGGATAGCTGAAGGCCTGTACACGAATTTTGCATGAGGCGCCTGCTAGGATAACACTAGTGAAAACGAGTCACTAGCAATAAGAATGGTGTAAAGATTATTTGCATGTAATAATTGCATAGTTGTCCAGAAAATATAATCCCAAATTCCATTTTAAGTGTTACAGATGTATGGAAGGTACATAATTTGATTTGGTTTAGTTGTGAGTCGTGCCAGGGATGATTTTTTTACAACTTTACACTACAATAGAGTCAACTAAGTAGATCTATTGAGAATTGAGGTCCAGCTCAGTGGCAAGGCAAGGCGAGTGCGCAGCCAGCCCACCCGGGTTCGAATCCCATCTGTAGCGAGAAATTGCTAGAGGGCAAACTAAACGGGTTATCATCCGTAGCGAGAAATCGCTGGAGAGTCTTGTCCTATCTAACAACATATTGCCAAGGGAGGGATCATTCCCCGTTGGTCAACGTTTAACTAAGTTGATCTATTTAGCTAAATTTGACCAACAATAACCATTTTTGTACTTTTAGAAGGTACACAAATGTTATATAGAGCTTAATGCATTTGTATATAACATAGTTGATATGAAATGTTGCAATTATTCAATTTACAACACAAGAGGAAGAATCGGGCGGATTTTGATACTAGGGGAACTACTCTCGGAGAGCCAGCCAATTGTAAGGCATAAAGGCAAAGCAACTCGAGTATTCTAAATGCCAAAAGAGTTATTAGCTATATTCATGCAACGAAGTGTATTGTTATTCAAATGCAAAACGTCTTCTCCATGCAAAATTTGGCTTTATTGGCATTGAATCACCTGAGTAAAAATAAGCCCGGCAACAAAATTTTTGCACAATTTGAGTCACCACTCTAGGGCTTTTCTTACCGTATCAAAAATACCCATGCGGAACTACGGCGTAGTTGTTCAACTGCTGGTCATATCCTCCTTTGAGTGAAATTGGCTCCAGCCTTTTGAGTTTTTTTACTGCTAAATATTAATAACTCTTTCCATCAGTAACAGTTTTTTTCTTTACATCTTCCCAATCAAAGGTTCCAGACGAACATCTTCCCGTGCCAAGAGCAGCCCTGAGGTTGTTGCTATGTTAATGTCACTGTTCAAAAAATCGTCCGATTCAACGATTAATCGCCCGATTAATCCCTATTCAGTGGTCACCGATTAGCCGATAAATTCATTTATCGTCCGATTAACTCATTTATCGCCCGATTAATCGTCCGATTTGCCTATTAATCGCTAATCGTCAGCCGACCGAGTTGAACCCGATAAGCGATTTTCTCAACATTGGTTAATGTTAGGACCGACTGCTTCGATTTTTGTAGAAAATGTTATCTTAATACACAACACTTTTTTGGTTGTATATCTTAATACACGAGAACTGAGTTCTACCTCAGTAGCAAGGCAAGCGAGTGCGCAGTCAGCCCACCCGGGTTCGAATCCCCATCCGTGGTAATTTCTCAGGAGGGGCGAATAAACCGGGTTATCATCCATCCGCGTCCATTCGCGGGAAGAGTCTCATCCTACCTAACAACATATAGCCAAGGGAGGGATCATTCCCCCGTTGGTCAACGTTTTTTTTTGTATTGACCTCATGTTTTGTCAAGTAAATGTTCTGATCTTATCTGACTTAGGTTGCCTTCAGGTAGGTCAAATGACAACTGCTGCGGAACAGGACAAATTGATGTTCAGGTCAGCTGATTCTATTTTGATACCTCCGATCCTAAATATAAGTCATATAGTTTTTGGCACGGAAATTAAGAAACACACATTTAGAAAAAATTACACCATGTTTAGCTGTGATTAACCATACGCAATTAATGTGAGCTACTAGAGGACTTTGCATAAGCTAAGAAAACATAATCGAATCACTAAAAATATTGTCTGTATAAGTGGAGCAACGTCGTAAACCTTATATTATGGATTTTTTCTCAAAACACTATATGGCTTATATTTAGGACTGGAGGGAGTACTGTTTATATAAATTTTTTTGGTTGATGTACTTCTCAACTGCTCATTGTTGGAACGGTTTATCTAGAAAGAATAATGTATTGATTGAAATGTGCTATATGAAACTTGCACAAGATAACTACTCCATGCAGCTAGAACATGTATGTCTTTTTTTTGTGGCTAAATTGAGGATATATTAAGCGCTAGGGATTACAACGAGATCATGATGAATGGCCTGTCTAACACAGTCAGGATCCGAGCCACGTCACACCATAATGCAAGCTTTTCCCTTGCAAAGTTTGCTAGCCAGTGACTAACCCTATTCTAACGATCCGCTTTTACAAGAGAATATTTCTATGACGACTAAGCAAGAATTTAATAGCTGAAATCACAAAAGAAAAAGGAGATCTGTCTTGCTCCTTACCCGACACCGCTGCAATCAAACTTCAATTGGTTTGGTACTTAGTTGTAAGGCTAGCTTAATGCCTTCCTCAGACGCTCGGGCTTCAGACTCAAAGGGATCATCACACCCGATGAGCTGGCCTGGCCGTGTTCATCACGTAGCACTATACCAGCACCTGCAGTGCTATCTGAAACTTTAACTGAACCATCTATGTTTAGTTTAACCTAGCCTAGCCGAGGTTTAAGCCAACACTTATCAGGTGGTTTATTCAGTTCCACCACCTCCTCTGAAGCAACATTACATAAGTTTTTCTTCCCTTTCACAATATCATCTGTCGACAGTTGCGTCATATTCCTTAAAATATTCATATACCTGCAAAGGAAGCACTTAGAACCCTCAATTGGTGGCACGAGTTTTGCATGAGTGACTTCATTGAGGCCATACCAGGCGCGTCAAATGACCAACAGAAAAGCATCATTCTCTTATTCAGGGATCACTGCTAGAACAGATTGAAACCAAGAATCTGACTGAATTTGGATGTCAGACGGTAGCTTCCAGACTTCCCGCATTGCTCCCCAAACGTGAATACGCACGTGGACATCGGAACAGAGCATGTGGCGTGTCTTCTCTTTCACGATCACAGATTTTACAAAAGCCAGAAAGTTTCATACCTTGGCGCTTCTTATTATTATCTTCTGTAACATTCGCATTTTGCGCTATGTTCCAGGCGAAAACCTTCACATTGGGAGGACCTGAAGCCTTCCATATTCTGGACCAGAAGATATCACTACCCTCTGCATTAGAACATGCATGTCTTTGTAGTTAACTAGCATTTGGGACCATGCTTTGGCCATGTATTTTGTATGATATTTCTAAGATATTTACAAGGTTCTCTCTTTTGTCAATATGTTAATATTTGTTGTTTGTTAAGCAACTGCTATTGTTGTACCGAACCGCTCTGAATGTTTTTTTCCGTCACTTTCAGGATTGGAAGTACATATCTCTTATACTTTAACTTGAAAATGAACCTTTGGTAGTTTAGTCATATCAAGTCAAGTCGTGAATCCATAAGTTGAATATTGTGTTCCTATAAATTAAGCAGAACAACAATATTTAGTGTAAAAGGTGATATATGGATCAAGATGTTGGATTTTCACAGGCCCATTGTTGGTCAAAGGAATATATTATCCTACAGCTCATGGAACCAGCGCAACGGTAAACCGATCACATTGATGTCGGAAAACTGACACCAGTCTCAAAATCAACCTTGTAGCCTGGTTCCGGTAGAAGTGTGTGGTGTTGGCAACATTGACAGTGGCAAAAATTGGCTCCTTATGCTTGCCGATGGTGTATGTAATCTTCTCCATCTCTAAGACCTTATGCCTATTGGTCTTGTCAGGCAGTATGTTCTATTCCTACAGGTCTGATACGACAAAGAATAAAGGTTCAGTTACACAAAAATGAAGATATAGTCGGAGAAAGTTTCTGCTTGATGTGAAGAGAGAGCTGACTGTCGTTTCAACCATGGTAGATCACTATTAGTTCATTCACTGCGATCGTCTCAGTCAGGACACACTCAATGATAAGTGAGTGCCTTCTTGAGCCCAATACGTAGGATATCCCTGGCCTCAGCGAGTGCATCGGTGAGTGCTGAGTGGCTGAGATTCAGGGGCCATTACAGCGCCTTGCCATTTCTGATCACATTCACCAAAAAAGATGCAACCATATATCCTTTTCACTTGGTGTGATGCAGATGCAGCCATACACAAGATCACAAAACAGAATACTGGAGGAAGAAGATGACATCTTCTTATCTAGGTACAGGATATGCAAAGGATAGGAGTCCAGAGTCTAATGGACCAAAGGACTTGACATCCTATTTGATCATAGTCAAGGTTGGCAACTGCGACCTTGGCTTAAAAAACATGGATCACTAGTGCAGAGTAACTGTTTATGTAGAAAGTTTAATGATCTTAGAGGAATAAACATACGGGAACCACATGTTATTATTTACTCGCAATAGTTGGCATATGGTGCATTGCATATATGTGTGTGAGGCTACCTTTGTTTCTTTCTTTTGTGTGACAATGTATATAGTGCACAATTACTCATCCCCCCCCCCCCCCCCCCCCCCACACACACACACACCCACCTTGTTTTGTTAGCTTAGTCAAAGGAATTTCTTGGAATGTCGTGTGGATAGTATTTTTATGTTATTGGGATGTTGACTATGCTAATAGAAAAAACATATAATACACATATATACTGAGAAGAAAATATTTATTCACAAAAACAATAAGACAAAACGGTGCGGCAAAGAGCACGAGACCCTTCCAGTACCTAAGAAGTATGGCTGAATTGCCAAATGTTTGTGATGTTAGGCAGTCCTTGGCCTTATTTTTCTGATTGCCTACCGAGCGTGGTAGCTAGTTCGGCCTGTGAAGAGGAAAGGCCATACTTCGAATTGGGCCAGAAAACCCCAGTTTTTCTCTCTTCCATTTCTAAAACACGATTTTGAACACCAAATTTTTTTTTACCTCATATACAGTTCTCAGTTTGTATGCCCACCCTGACAGTTCCTTGTTGACTTGTACTTCTGGCTTCTGGGACCTCACGGTTGTAGATAGTACTCCGGAGTTCTTGGCTTCTGCGGCTTCTTCCATGCGTGGCGGTGCTCTCGGGTGAAGGTAAGCTGGGGGTTTGGCTTCTTCGTCTCCGGCGTTGGTAGCACTGTTGCTCCCTGTAGCTATGCTTCCTGCGTATGTTGTAATGGATCGTTTGAGTCTTTGTACTCTGTTTCTGTATGAATACATATGCAGTTCTCAAAAAAAGATAGTACTCCGGAGTTCTTGGCTTATATTTCAGCGATCTTGTGCCTTTGTGTTGTTTTACGAAATGCAAACCGGCAGCCACGGAGGGGACACCGTTGCATTGCATCATAAGGTCCATTTGGCTGGTACATGTGGTGGCTGAGGAGAAGGCGAGCAAGATCTGAAGAAGTGCCTCCACTAAACAAATGTAAGATGTCCATCTTGGCGATCACGGCCAATGCCGCAGCAAGTACAAAGAATAATCGGGTCTCGGATGTAAAATGGGAGAAGCCGAAACCTAGAGAAGTGAAACTGAATGTAGATGCCTCGTTCTCTCAATATTTACATGCAGGTGCGGTTGGGGTTGTTCTGCGAGATTACAAAGGAAACTTTATTGCAGCAAGCACGCATTATTTATCACATGTAGGCTCAATGTCGATGGCGGAGGCCTATGCTATGAAGGAAGGATTGAGGATGGCTAGCGAAAGGGGATGCAATGTTATTGTAGCAGAATCTGATTCTATGGAGACGATTGAATATTGTATAGGGGTTCACCAATGGAGCTCGGAGGCAGTGGCGGTATATGCAAATTGTGTTGATTTGGCTGTCTCAATTGGTGAGGTCTCATTTCGGCACTGTTTAAGAGAAGCAAATATGGTTGCTCATAGTTTAGCTCAGGAGTGTTTTAAAATTCAGTTAGATTGTAATTGGGTCGATGAACCCCCTAGCTTCATTCTCCAACCTCTCTTAAACGATGTAACGGTGATATAACTTGGTAGCAGCAAGTTTCAGACGCACTCTTTTTCTTACTAGGGTACCGAAGGGAACTGGAAGGTTTTTAATGAGGCGGCTTGCTAGTTTAATATATTATGTTTCAAAAAAAAAATCCCCTTCCTCCCATGTCGGGCGACACCGGAGGACCCCCAACCCTAGCGCCTCTCCCCCTACCCCTTCCCATCTCTCCCTCCAACGCCAACACCAGAGGAGGACACTGGACGTTCCCGCGCAGGTGACGGTGAAGGTGGCGGCGAGGCTACCATCGCCCGTCTCGTGGCGGGGACCAGGATCTGGGCGGCGACCCTGGCTTGGAGGCGGCGCCCTGCGGCGGGCGTCGTGGCAGGCGGCTCTACTGGTCGTCCTTGACCTCGCGGGAGGTGAGCGGCGGCATGGAGCTCCTTCCGCGTCAAGGTCTGAGGCAGCTGCTCTCCTCTCTCTCCCCCCTACTCTAGCTGAAGGTGGTGTTTGCTGCCGGATCTAGGGCAAGGGGTGCTGGTGGGATGTTCGGGGCAGGGGAAACCCTAGGCTGGTTGGTTCGGCTCAGCGACGTCAACGCCCTCGGGTGCCGGGTTCCTCCTTGGAGGAGCCGTTGTGACGCCCTCTTTCCACCCCCGACGCATCTCCCGGACGAAAGTCCAAAATCTCTTCGATTGGGTGGCGTCGACACGCTGTGTTGTGACCTCCTTGGAGGCGTCACCTGGGGAGATTCGGGGTTCGGGTGGGGAGTCGAAGGTGGGAGCTTTGGGCATGTTGGCCACTACCCCTGATCTGTTGTTGTGCCCGGTGGGCTTCCTGTTGTTCTAGGCTTTCAAGGCCGGCGGTGGTGTGGTGTGCTCTTCTTGTCATGGTGGTCGTGATCCAGGACGTCTTTGGTTATCGATCCCAACACCTCTCCAGCTCTCGGGTGAGCTTCTCCCATATCCGATGTGTCGACGACTCCGAGCCATGGCGAGAGGGTAGGGGCCCTCTTCGGCATGAGAGCAGGAAGGTGGTTTTGGCGTTCTTAGTCCCGGATTCTCCTCGTCCAAGACCTCCTCTCTGCTTCGTCGTGCCCTGTTGGTTGGTGTCCTTGGTGCCGATGAGCTGCAGTCTTCACTTTTGCAAGTCGTTCTAGTGTAGTGTTGTAACCTTCTCAGAGCGTGCTCTTGTATCTTTCGGCTGCTGTGGTGTGGTGTGGCGTGTTGTCATGTGCTGTTCGGAAGGTCTTGTGTAATGTAACCGATTGAGGACTTTGTTAATTTAAAGTCGGGTTTAACAACTGTATTACAGTAGGAGTACTTCTTCATTATGTTCTTGGATTCTCGGAAATATAATCCACCTCCACCAGTCCACCACCGCGATGCATACTCCCCATGATCTTGCACGGCAGCCTCATGATCACCTAACCACCGCAGTGCACGCAAGGCACTTTCTGAGGACGAAATCGTCGCTCCGGCCGGCCAACCGGCCTCATGGCTCCAGCCAACGAACAACCGTAAGCTAAGCTGGCTAGTCCCAGTCAATATGCATCGTCCATGTCGTGCTCATAAACTCGACTTATGTATGTGTACACGTCTGTGGGCCGTGCTGCACGACGTACCCCATGTTCAGAGGTTCGGCGATCGACCTTTTTCGTTTGCACGGCCGCGGCTTTTCGTGTGTGGCCGAACGAACGGGTTTGGTGATCGGTCCAGTCCGTGATAATGAAAGCTGTGAAATTTATGAGCACGTACGTACGTAAATAGAGGGAGTATGTTTGACAAACAGGAAGGGTCTACCGTCTACGGTGGATGGGTCATTAGCAGCTCCATCGGATTGTAATTAACTTAAGCAATGGCGTGCCTACGGATAGATGGGAAAAAGTTGGACTGTTCTAGCTAGTGGTATTATTATCTTGTTGGTGTAGCCGTGATGTGTCTGTGTTAGACATTGGCGACTTGACGGGGCTGACCGCTGGTCTGCTGGTAGTTTAACTACTATCCCTACAGTAAACAATGCTCCCTAGCTGGAGGAAATTTTGGGTGTGGCTACTGGCTAGCTAGGTAGAGGGAGGAGCTACTAGTGTGGTCGTGGAGGAATGAGAGGATACAGCTGCCCACCTGGCGGTGCGAGAAAATTAAGCACGCACGGGGCCAAAGGAACGTTGAGCATCTCCAGCCGCGTCCTCTAAAGCGTCCCCCAAAGCGCGCCGGATTAAGCGTTTGTGGGACGTATTTCGTTGGTGCCGCGTTTGGGGGACGTCGCTCCCCAGTCGCGTCCCCTAAACGCCGCCCCCAAAATTTAAATAGATAGAATAAAACTCTTTACTAATATTTAAATCGGTTCAACATAAACAAAATACATATAAAACTTCGAAAAACATAATTAAATTACATATAAATTATTTTAAACTACTACTTCTTCTTCTTCGATGATGGCCCTGCCTCGTCGTCGTCATCACGGTGGCGCTTCCTGCTCGTCACCTCTTCCGAAGAGGCGGTGTCGGCCGACGCGTCGGAGTCCTCCTCGTTGTCGCCGGTGCTCGCCGGCTGCGCCTTGGCCTTGGCGGTATTGGCCTTCGCGTCCGCCTCCGCCTTCGCACGGGCCACCGCCGCCTCCTCTGACCCTTGTTCCTCCGCGTCCTCCTACACGCCCAGCCATTCCTCCGCGCTGTCAAGTGGCGGGAGGGAATCGTCGCCGCTGCTGGGCGTCGGAGCTTTCTCCCACCAATGGCGCCATCCAGCAGGCTTTCCCTCGTTGGAGGTGTCGGACGGGAGCTCGGAGATGTAGCTCATCGTCGTTGGAGGTGTCGGATGCGGCCGGTGAAGATCCAAAAGCGCCGACGTACGGGTCTTATATTGAGCGCGGGACGGCGGCGCAGAAGTCGAAAAGTGCAGCGGTTGCTCTTCCGAGGAGTCCCGACTCCATTCCGGCGGTTGCCGCGTCGTCGACGCGGTTGCCAATGCAACGGTTCCGATTCCCGGGAACTGCACCGTCGCTACGTAGGCGGCGGCTAAGCTTCCGTGCCGCTGACGCGTCGGGCCCGCGCCTCCTCGCCTCTCATTTCGTTGTGTCCGGCGTGCCCGGTGCGTCCCCTGTGGGACGGGGACGGGCTCGGGGCGCCGGACACCGAATGGGGGCGCGCCGGACAAAAATGGGCTTTGGGGGACGCGGCTGGAACGCATTTTCTGTCCGGCGCGCCCCAAATCCCTTTGGGGGACGCTTTAGGGGACGCGGCTGGAGATGCTCTTACATAGCCGAGTCGAGCGCGGTACAGCAATGGTCCGATCGAAGCTATTGTGACCTAGACACGACGTCAGATAGTATCTGTACTCGGCGGTCGATTCATGGTCCCTCGCCAAATATCGAAATGTTCGTCGGCTTCCGCATGTGCCGGTGAAGATCGTGGGAGGGAAGCAGTGGATCGGTGCGAGCAGAAGGCGGAAGCGGCCAAAAGGAGCTGCAGATCGATCGCGCATCTCCAGCGGCGCGACGCATTTCGGAAGCCCAAAAGTGGTCACGAGGGTCCGTTTGCGTTGCTCCACGGACATATTTTGTCCGCTCGTCCGTTTGCGTCTGGGTGTGCTCCCACCGGGGCGACCCATTTTTTGAATTGCAACATAGTAAAAACATTGAAAGTAGTACATAAAAATGCATAAAAACTATACAAAGTAGATCTATAGGCCTAGACTACTTGCTTCCTGACGGGCCGGCACCGTCGTTGCGTCGCTCCGTCGCCTGCTTCTCCGCCGCCTCCCGTGCGGCCGCTATGGCTCGGTGCGCCGCTGTGTCCTCTTGCAGGCACTGCTCCAGCCTCGCGTTGGCGGCCTCGTCCTTGAGCGTCTCGAAAGACTCGACGAGGGCCCGCTGCTCCGCCGCCTTCTCCTCCGGCGTCGGCGCATCAGGGTCATCGGAGGACCAAGATATCTCCGAGTCAAAATCCTCGGCTGCAGCGGCGGCCGCCAGCCTGCGCTGTTCCAGCTCGGCGTCCAACGCCGCGTGGCCCGCCAGCTCCTCCTCTGCTTCCTGCGCCGCGAGTGCCAGTGTCGCGACGTCCCTGACCGGGTGGAGGAGGTCGGTGCTGTCTTTGGAGTCGAACTCGTCGTCGGAGCTCGAGGCCGGGGGAGGTGGAGTGGGAGGTGAAGGTGGAGGCGCGGCAGCCTGGCCGCGTCCGGCGCTGCTCATGGCGGATCTGCTAGGGCTGAGTGATGTCTACGCACACTTCTATTCCTGTAGACAGTGTTGGGCCTCCAAGAGCAGAGGTTTGTAGAACAGCAGCAAGTTTCCCTTAAGTGAATCACCCAAGGTTTATCGAACTCAGGGAGGTAGAGGTCAAAGATATCCCTCTCAAGCAACCCTGCAATTACGAGACAAGAAGTCTCTTGTGTCTCCAACACACCTAATACACTTGTCAGATGTATAGGTGCACTAGTTCGGCGAAGAGATAGTAAGATGCAAGTGATATGGATGAATATGAGTGGTAATAACAATCTGAAATAAATATGGCAGCAAGTAAACATGCAGTAGAACAGTAAATAAACGGTGATTTGATATTTGGAAACAAGGCCTAGGAATTATACTTTCACTAGTGGACACTTGATACGTCTCCGACGTATCGATAATTTCTTATGTTCCATGCCACATTATTGATGATATCTACATGTTTTATGCATACTTTATGTCATATTTATGCATTTTCCGGCACTAACCTATTAACGAGATGCCGAAGAGCCGATTCTTTGTTTTCTGCTGTTTTTGGTTTCAGAAATCCTAGTAAGGAAATATTCTCGGAATTGGACGAAAACAAGGCCCCGCGGCATATTTTGCCACGAAGCTTCCAGAAGACCGAGGGAGAGACGAAGTGGGGCCACGGGGCGCCGCCACACTAGGGCGGCGCGGCCCAGGGGGGGCCGCGCGGCCCTAGCGTGGGGGGGCCGCGCGGCCCTAGCGTGTGGGGCCCCCGTGACGCCTCCTGACCTGCCCTTCCGCCTACATATATTCTTCGTCGCGAAACCCCCAGTACCGAGAGCCACGATACGGAAAACCTTCCAGAGACGCCGCCGCCGCCAATCCCATCTCGGGGGATTCAGGAGATCGCCTCCGGCACCCTGCCGGAGAGGGGAATCATCTCCCAGAGGACTCTTCACCGCCATGGTCGCCTCCGGAGTGATGAGTGAGTAGTTCACCCCTGGACTATGGGTCCATAGCAGTAGCTAGATGGTCGTCTTCTCCTAATTGTGCTATCATTGTCGGGTCTTGTGAGCTGCCTAACATGATCAAGATCATCTATCTGTAATGCTATATGTTGTGTTTGTTGGGATCCGATGGATAGAGAATACTATGTTATGCTGATTATCAATCTATTACCTATGTGTTGTTTATGATCTTGCATGCTCTCCGTTATTAGTAGAGGCCCTGGCCAAGTTTTTACTCTTAACTCCAAGAGGGAGTATTTATGTTCGATAGTGGGTTCATGCCTCCATTAAATGCAGGACGTGTGAAAGTTCTAAGGTTGTGGATGTGATGTTGCCACTAGGGATAAAACATTGATGCTATGTCTGAGGATGTAGTTATTGATTACATTACGCACCATACTTAATGCAATTGTCTGTTGTTTTCAACTTAATACTGGAAGGGGTTCGGATGATAACCTGAAGGTGGACTTTTTAGGCATAGATGCATGCTGGATAGCGGTCTATGTACTTTGTCGTAATGCCCAATTAAATCTCACATACATGATATGATGAGTATTGTGAGATTTAATTGGGCATTATGACAAAGTACATAGACCGCTATCCAGCATGCATCTATGCCTAAAAAGTCCACCTTTAGGTTATCATCCGAACCCCTTCCAGTATTAAGTTGAAAACAACAGACAATTGCATTAAGTATGGTGCGTAATGTAATCAATAACTACATCCTCGGACATAGCATCAATGTTTTATCCCTAGTGGCAACAGCACATCCACAACCTTAGAACTTTCTCACATCGTCCTGCATTTAATGGAGGCATGAACCCACTATCGAGCATAAATACTCCCTTTTGGAGTTAAGAGTAAAAACTTGGCCAGGGCCTCTACTAATAACGGAGAGCATGCAAGATCATAAACAACACATAGGTAATAGATTGATAATCAACATAACATAGTGACAAGGTATTAACTTGTCAATGCCTACGGGTTGTAGACTAGGGTTTAGTTGGAAGTAGAGGGCAAGTAGATCTCGAAGGTTTCAGCCGAAAAGTACTCGACGATTATGAAATTAGGGTTTGAGAAACAATGATTCGATGATCTCTTCGTCCCTCGACTCCCCCTTATATAGGAGGCGGAGCCGAGGGATTCGTGTTGTACAAGTTACAGAGTCCGGGAAGGTTTCTAACTCATCCCGCAAGATTACAAATAACACTTCCTATTACAACTCTAGCTTTCCATAATAATATCTTGAGCTTCCGAATCTTCTTATTCTTCGGGTAGTGGGCCTTCAGTAAACCCCGGATACTATCTTCGGCAGGCCCATTTGGGATGCCTATGTCAGTAGCCCCCGAGATTTTGCATGAATCGTAGAGTCAGGGAAAATCTCCACTGTTTATTTTTATTCGACAGCTTTAACTTTTCTATATTTCTTCACATAAACTTTTATATTGTGCAGGGATAATGGTAGTTGGGGCTAGTTCATCTGACGGATCAGGTACTAGTTAACTGCTCTAGTGGCAATCCGCAAAAACCTACTTCAAGATCACGTCCCTGGACATGATCTCGGGATACTGGTGTAAACTTCAACAGGTGCCGCTTAAGGTCTTACCATTCTGTCGAGTCCCAGTAAAATTTATCGGGTACCTAACGCGTCCGTTAGGATTTTTCTTCGTATCTGTTGATACGGATAAAAGTAGCAAACCGACGTCAGAGACGGCGCCACGCCACACAGAACGGATCTGGGGTCTTACCTTCGCAAATTTGCGGCATTCAGAAATTGATCGCAACTTTGGCGTTCTGAGAATATATTGTCGAGTGCTTATTCGGCTGTTGGAATGGCACATTTTATCGAGTCAAAGATGACTTATATTGCTCTCCCGATGGGAGTATATGCAGAGTTATTTATAATTCGAAATATACTCTTTTGCTCTTCTATCTTTCTTCTTTTCATTCTTTCTTTCTCTTTTTTATAATTTCATCGGGCATGCGAACAGCGTTCCCGATGGGAGTAGCCCCCGAGGCTACAGCCAAGGACTTGTGCTTGGTTGTAGGCTCCACGCCTTATGCCGCTATATTTTTTCCCTCTCCCGAAGTTTTACAATTGCTCGGGTGCGCGAACAGCGCTCCCGATGGAAGTAACCCCCGAGGCTATGAACAAATATTTGTATTTGATCATAGGCTCACACCATTTCTATTTTGTCTTTCTTTTTCTTTTTTCCAAAGTAGCCCCCGAGCATTTGATCAAAAACTTATATTTGATCAAAGGCTCAGCATTATTTTTCCATGTCGCCTTTTATGAAGATGTTGAGGCGAATCTTTCCTTCTGCCAAGGTGACGTTATTGCTGACGATAGCCACGATTGCCAATCAAAAATCGCGAGAAGTCTTCTCCCGCTGCCTTGCGGGCCCAATTTATCCACTATCTTGACACGTCGTGCAAGTGGGGGACACACGTCCTCCGCTTTTTCTGGCGCACGTACCGTAACTTCTCCAATGTTAAAATACTTGTTTACCCTTGTTTCCATGTGGCCATCATCTACCGTGCACTCTTTCCATCCAACGGTCCGCCGCTTCGCCGCACCTCTATATAAGATCTCCTTTCTTCTTCCTCGAGCACTTCCGCTCGCGCCGTTCTTGTGCTCTCCTCTGCAAAACCTCCTGCGCTCCACAATTCCCTAAGCTCATCTTCTCGAAGCTGCATTCCTGCGCCATTGTTGATGCCACCGCGTCGTTTGACCAGGCACAGCACGCCGGAATCATCAATGGCCGCCGTAGATCTGGGAACCGCGGAGTGGGAAAGGTCCAAGATTTCCACCCAGGACATCAATCTGCTGAAGAAGCTGGGGATCAGCAAGAAGCCCAAAGCGCTGAGCTTCCCTAGTGAGGAAAGCTACCCAACCCCTCCAATGGGGTATCGGGTAAGTTTTGTCGACTACCTCATCCGCGGTCTTTCCGCCCCCATTCATCCTTTTCTCCGCGGACTGCTCTTTATTTACGGTCTGCAACTTCACCACCTCACGCCCAATTCCATCCTCCATATCTCCATTTTCATCACCCTATGCGAGGCCTTCCTTGGCGTCCAGCCTAACTGGGCGCTATGGAAGCGCATTTTCTTTTGTCGCCGTAATGGCTCTCCCAACGTCGCCTATAATATAGGCGGCGTTGTTATTTCCGTTCGCCCCACCGTTGATTACTTCGACGTCAAACTTCCTGACTCAGTCCAGGGGTGGCGCAAGAAGTGGTTGTACATTCAGGAAGAAAACCATGGATGTGCTGAAGACAACATCCCTCCCTTCGATGGTGCCGAGAAAATCCTTCGCCGCCGCTCCTGGGACGCAGAGGCTACCGAAGAAGAAAAAATAGCGACAGAAGCCCTGATGACTCGCATCCATGAGTTGCAAAATACTAGCGGCAAAGAGTTATCAGGTATCCAAATCACGGCATATTTTCTTAGGACTAGAGTGCAGCCGCTTCAGGCTCGCAAATACCCTCTCTGGAAATATGCTGGCAACAAGGACGCAGATCGGTTGTCAGCAGATTTAGAGGTCAAGGACTTAGAAAAGCTTGTCCGAAAAATCTCGTCTCTCAGCAAAAAAGATCATGTCCCTTCTTCTTGCCGTGTAAAACCATTCAGCGCCGCCAATCCACTTCCCAAGGTAACCTTTGTCGATTGATTTGTTATTGCTTTGCTATCTTTTTTGTAACTCCTTTTCTGATATCTTCCCCTGTTTTTTTGTACAGAACCATCCAAATCTTGTCTCGCTTCCTCCTCTTCCTGAAGGTGGAGAAGTCGAGGAAAGGGCCGTTGTCACTGATGACAACCAAGATGCCCCCTCCTTTGTGAATGAACCCGTGGATTCTCTAAAATCTGCGGGATCTTCTGAAAAGGAGGCTGCCTCCGAAGGCACTGCGTCGGCACAATCTCCTCCTCCTGCTGTTTCTCCAAGGAACAAGAGGAAGAGGAATGATGCCGAAGATTCCGGCACCTCCAAAGCCGAAGAAGTTGGTCCTTCACGTCAGAAGGCAACTTATGATCCATATCTTGAATCCCTCATCAGCTCGTAAGTCACCTTTATTTCCCCTTATTTTTGTACTCGAAAACTTTTGTCTATCTTGTTTTTTATGCTGTCGACTTTTAATCATAGTGATGATGAGGAAGAAGTACCAACTCTTGATGTGGCTGCTCGAACGAGCACGTCACATACTTTAATTGTTTCGAAGACGCCAGTTGAAGGAGAGGAATCCTCGCCTCCTCAACAAAATGTCGGCGCTCGCACTCCTCCGTCGAGCCCTCTTGTCCCTTCACCAAAAAGGACAAGGGTGGAAACAATCCCGGAGCCTACCCTCCAATTGGGTAGCTCCTCTAATTCTCTCTTGGATGATGTAAGTTCTTGATTTTCTTGTCATTATCTATATTTCCTCTGTTTGCTTTTTCATGCCTTCATATTTTTCCCATACCGACGTTTTCTTTCTTTATCCTTCTTTGACAGCCTATGATCAAAGAGCTTGTTCGTATCGGTGCCCAATTCATTGGGTACCGTGAATATGCCAGCAAGACTGAAGGTAGTAACTTTGTAATGACCCTTGTTTATAACTTCTTGCTCCTATTTTGTCGCAATTTTGACGATTCTTTACTATTTTGGCAGAGAAACTTGCAGAAGCCAACAAGCTTGTCGACACTCTTGCTCAGAAACTGGAGCAAAGTGAAACGGCTTGCAAGAAAGCTGAACTTGATGCTGGCCAAGCTAAAGCAGAGGCTGAGAAGGCCAAGGCAAAAGCTGCTGGTGTCGAAGATCTGCAAAAAAGACTTGATGACGCCGAAACTGCTTTGAACGAGCACAAGGCCGCCCAAGCTACTCGTGAACAGGCGATCATCAAGCGCTTGAACACGCAGAATCGACGCTTCCTTGGTAACTTTGTTGATCCCTTCTATCTTTCTTAGGCTTGCTTTTCCTTGCTTGTTGTCGACCAACATATATTTTCTGCGGCAGGTAAAACAAACCAAGAATTTGAGCTTGAAGATCCCGACAATGATCCCCTCCTTGACGCACTCTCTTTCCTGGAGTTTCATGGAACCGAGGTTCGCGAGGGCATGGAGCATGCTGATGCAGGATTATCAAGGCTGTTCCCCTACTTCTTCCCGAAGAAAGAGGAGCCCAAGACTTTCCTTGCCGTTGCCAAGGACTTCAATCCACCGGAGGATCTTGGACTAAAGATGCGCCAGGAGAATATGAAGATTGCTGTCGAGAGCACTGTTGCCTTGGTTGCTGACAGCCAACAAACTGTTGACTGGATGAAAGTTGGCGACACCGAGCAGATAGAGCAAACAAAATGGCGGTCATTGATCAAGGCAGCAAAGCCTAACACGAAGAAAATCCTGGCCTATCTCGGGATCAAGCCATCTGCAACTCCTAGCTCATCAAGGCCGGAGGTCTAGTTGAATGCCTCTTCTTTTGCTTTCTCTGTTTCTTTTGTTATTGTCGCCATATTAGCTTTGGCGACAATTATCTTGGTAGTCCTTTTGGAGAACCTTCTTCTGTAATATCCATGTAAATTTCCTGAAGATCAATGAAATTCTATCTTGCACTATCATTGATCCTGAGACTTTCTTTTCCTGTTAATATTTGATAACTACTCCGCCGACCCTTGTTCTGCCGATACTTCGCCTGCTTCTTCCTTCTCGAAGAAAACGCTAGTCGATAATAACCTCATCGAAGGTTCTGCAAGCAGACATTTGTCGCAAGATTTGCAAGAACTTTGACAACAACTTCAATCCATGAAAAAGCAAACTCTGGCAATGATGGAACAATCTTGAAAAGCATCTGAAAGAGAGAAAATTGCTCTCCAACAAGCCAAAGAGGCCATAGCTGCCAAGGATGCTGCTGTGTCGGAAGCTGAAAAGGCCACTGCTCGAGAAAATAGCATGCTCGAGCTAATGTCTGAAGCTAGCACGGATATGCTAGGTATGTTTTTCCAACCTCATACTGCTTCTTTCTTGTTTTACTGTGCCTCCCCTTAAATTTCTTGCCTTGTCGCTTCATAGGCTCTGTTCTTGACGCTGCCGCTGAAGATGAAAGAGTAAATGTCAGAACAAATCTCCTCATCAATCTTTCTCTTAACCATGGCTGTCTGTTTTGGGCCAACCCTGAACGGACCCAGCAAATTGTTAGGTTCCAAGATCGTGCTTTCCAGGTGCGCGAATTTCTCAATTTTTGCACGAGAACCTTGACCCTGGTTTACAAGACTTTATTTCCTCGAGATGAAGCTCCAAAAACTCTTCCTGGACTACTGGAGAAATTTAGAGATGCCCCTCGCATTCATAATTTTGTGCGAGCTCAATTGACTGCTGGAGCAAGATTCGCCATGATTATGATAAACATTTGTCATCCCAAGTTGGACCTGACGAAGATTGTTGCTGATTGCTTGGCCAAGAAATCGCGGCGAAAAAATGATATTGACACAATCAATGACATGGTGACTCCTGTGGCCGAGTCGATGATGGACGAACTTCTTCGGATGGATTCAGAATTCTTCGTCAAGGGGACCTATGCTGAACACAAAACAACCAGAGGTTTATCCATAGATAGTATCTTAGGCCTTGATTGAGCTGCACTATATTGCGAGAAATTTATGTCTGTATTTTTTTGATCTTTTTTTTTGTTCCAAAGAAATTTGTTTATATTGTAAAGTGGCCTATATTGTTGGAGCCCCCGAGCCTCTGGCTGAAGTTTATACTGTTTTGCTATCTCGAAGATTTTTCCTCTTGTCGTAAGAAGATATATTTATTTTTCCATCGATGGGTTTCAAACCCCCGAGTGTCTTGGTGTCGAAGTTCTATATTTTTGTTGTGAGGTTTTCAGACCAAAGCAATAAGATTTTGACGAGTATACTATATTTATAATTGTTAACTTCCGATGTTATATTTGGCGAGGTATTATTGTACCAAGGCGAAATATTTCGGTAAGTCTAGTTTATCTATATTGTATGTATTTTGTAACTTGAAGGCGTTGAGCCCCCGAGCGTGTCGAAGAATAAGAAGTATATCTCCACTATCTTTATTATATTGCAGCACCGCGAGCCCGCCTCATTAAAAACCTTTCCGGCCCCACTCGGTGCCCCGAAAAGGAAAAGAGTGCGTCTGAAAACTCGCGGGCGTTTCAGTACATTGTATTTTTACAAAGGAGGACTATATTTCGACTCTAGGCGTAGAACCGCCTGAGCTGCGCCACGTTCCAGGGGTTTTTCTCGGGAGCCCCCGTCTTCTTGTCCTTGATCATGTATGCTCCTCCGTCGATGACTTCCGTGACGACGTAAGGGCCTAGCCATGGTGATTCGAGCTTTTCAGTACTTTTTTGATTTAAGCGTAAGACCAAATCTCCGACCTGGAAAGATCTTGGCCTTAACCGTCGACTGTGGTAGTTTTTTAGGTCCTGCTGGTATTTGGTGACTCGTGAAAGTACTTCGTCTCGAGCTTCATCGAGTGCGTCCATATCATCCTCCCGAGCTTTTCGTGATGTTTCTTCGTCATACTCTGTTACTCTTGGAGAATCATGCTCTATTTCAATTGGTAATACTGCTTCGGCTCCCTGGACGAGAAAAAACGGAGTTTCTTGTGTCATCGTATTTGGTGTTGTTCGGATGCTCCACAAAACACTTGGCAATTCCTCTGGCCAGGTATGTCGAGCTTTTTCAAGCGGTCCTAGCAGGCGCTTTTTGATGCCGTTGCAGATGATACCATTGGCTTTCTCGACTTGGCCATTGGTTTGCGGGTGCCCAACTGACGCAAAGTGCAATTTAATGCCTACTTCTGCGCAGTACTCCTTGAATTCCTTGGACGTAAAGTTTGTACCGTTGTCTGTGACAATGCTATGAGGCACTCCAAACCTAAAAACGAGGCCTTTCACAAACTTTATTGCCGATGCTGCATCTGGTGAATTTATTGGCTTCGCTTCTACCCACTTGGTGAATTTGTCGACAGCGACCAGCAGGTACTCATAGCCTCCAGGCGAAGCTTTGTGTAGTTTGCCCACCATATCGAGTCCCCATTGGGCAAAGGGCCACGACAATGGTATTGGCATCAGTTCTGCCGCCGGAGAGTGAGGTTTTGCGGCAAATCTCTGACACGCGTCACAGGTTCGTACTATTTCTTTGGCATCCTCGATTGCTATCAACCAATAAAATCCTGCCCAAAAAACCTTGGCTGCAATAGCTCGACTACTCGCGTGGTGGCCACATATTCCTTCGTGCACATCCTTTAGGATTATCCTTCCTTCCTCGGGTGTGACGCACCTTTGCAGGACGCCTGAAATACTTCGCTTGTATAATTCCTCTTTGACCACTGTGAAAGCTTTGGATCGTCGAATAACTCGCCTTGCCTCAACTGGATCGTCGGGTATTTCTTTCCTGAGTAAATATGATATGTACACTTGCATCCAAGGAACTTCTACCATCATCACAAGCTCTTGGTCCTCTTCGTCCTCCACGGCTTCCTTGAGGGGCGCCGAAGTTTTTTCTTCCTTTGCTTTTTTCTGCACCTTTTTCGGCTTCGTGGATCTCTCCGCTATTTCTTCCCAAAATACACCTGGCGGGATTGGAAGGCACTGCGACCCGATGTTTGCGAGAACGTCGGCTTCATCATTGCTCAATCTACTGATGTGATTTACCTCACATCCATCGAACAGCTTCTCAAGCTCGTTGTACACCTCCTTATATGCTATCATGCTGTCATTGACTGCATCACATTGGTTCATAACTTGCTGAGCCACCAATTGTGAGTCGCCAAAGATTTTTAGTCGAGTTGCACCGCAAGCTTTTGCCATCTTCATCCCGTGTATGAGGGCTTCGTATTCTGCTTCATTGTTGGATGTGTTTGGGAACGTCATCCGTAGGACGTATTTTAACTTGTCGCCTTCAGGTGATATAAGTATTACTCCTGTGCCAGCTCCCTCTACTCTCTTAGATCCATCGAAGTTCATGGTCCAAGTTCTCGATAAATCTGGGGGTCCCGTGTTTTGCAGCTCCATCCACTCTGCAATGAAATCTGGCAAAACTTGTGACTTGATTGCCTTTCTTTTTTCATACGTGATGTCCCGAGGGGAAAGTTCTATTCCCCAAAGGGAGACACGCCCTGTAGCTTCTGGATTGTTCAGTATATTTGAAAGAGGTGCTTCATTGACTACTATTATCGGGTGTGCCGAAAAATAGTGGCGCAACTTTCTTGCTGTTGTGATCACTCCATATGCTAGTTTCTGGTACTGCGGGTACCGTTGTTTGGAAGGCGATAAAACTTCACTGATGAAATATACCGGCCTTTGCACTCCATGAAGCTTCCCTTCTTCTTCTCTTTCGACAACTAGCACCGTGCTAACCACCTGGGGTGTCGCTGCGATGTATAGCAGGAGAGGTTCCTTTTCCTTCGGTGCCACCAAGATTGGTGGTGTCGAGATTGTGCGTTTCAGATCCTCGAAAGCTCTATCGGCTTCTTCGTTCCACTGGAATTTCTCCCCTTGCTTTATCAAAGCGTAGAACGGTAACGCTTTTTCTCCCCACGGCGACGAATCTGCTCAAAGCTGCGACTCGCCCAGTTAGTTGCTGTATTTCTTTCAACTTTGTTGGCTTCCTCATTGTTACGATAGCTTGTATTTTGTCGGGATTTGCTTCAATCCCTCTTGCTGAAACTAGAAAACCAAGAAGTTCTCCTGCTGGGACGCCGAAGGAGCATTTCGTCGGGTTCAGCTTGAGGCAGAATTTGTCGAGGTTGTCAAAGGTTTCCTTGAGATCCTCGATCAGTGTCGCCCCTTTTTTTGACGTTATGACGACATCGTCTATGTATACTTGCACGTTTTTTCCAATCTGTGTCGCCAAACACTTCTGCATCATCCTCTGATATGTTGCTCCCGCGTTTTTCAGACCAAAAGGCATTGTTCTGTAACAAAACACGCCGTAAGGTGTGATGAACGCTGTTTTTTACTTCATCTTCTTCTTTTAATCTGATCTGGTTATAACCAGAATATGCATCCAATAAGGAAAGACGTTCACATCCTGCCGTGGAGTCGATAATTTGATCGATCCTTGGGAGGGGAAAGTGATCCTTTGGACAATGTTTATTGAGACACGTAAAGTCGACGCACATGCGAAGGACCTTAGTGTTTTTCTTCGGCACCAGCACTGGATTTGCTACCCATGTGGCCTTTGTGTGCAGCTCCTTGATAAAACCAGCTTCTCTTAGTCGATCAATTTCCGACAGCATAGCCTTGCGGTTTGGTTCCGAAAAATGCCGCAAAGGTTGTTTGATTGGTCTCTCTAGTGGATCCAAGTTTAGGTGGTGCTCGGCAAGTTCCCTGGGTACTCCTGGCATGTCAGCTGGACACCATGCGAAGATTTTCCAGTTCTCACGGAGGAACTCGACGAGCGCGCTTTCCTATGCGAGGTCCATGTCATTTGCGATGGACGTCGTCTTTTTCGGGTCTGTCGGGTGAATCTGCACCTCTTTAGAATTTTTCTCAGTATTGAAAGTTGATTCTTTATTTGGCCTTCCAACGTCTGGCAGCACGTCGTAGTCAGTCATAAGCCTTGACGCCGCATACTCAGCTTGCATCCCGAAAGTTTCTGATATCCGATGAAAATCCTTGTCACATTTATCGGCTAAAGCAAAGCTTCCTTTGACTGTGATTGGTCCCTTAGGTCCAGGCATCCTCCACAGCAGGTACGTGTAATGTGGTACCGCCATAAATCTAGCATATGCTGGTCGTCCCAACAGAGCGTGGTACTGTGACGGAAAATCTACGACTTCAAACTCCAACTTCTTGATTCTGTAATTTTCTCGAGTCCCAAACTGAACGTCGAGATTGATCTTCCCCAGCGGATAACTTGGCTTCTCCGATGTGATACCATGGAACCTCGTGTCCGTTGGTTTCAGGTTTGCTAGGGATATATTCATCTTCCTTAGTGTATCTGCATACATAAGGTTTAAGCTGCTGCCGCCATCTATGAACACGCGAGAGACGTCGAACCCTGCGATGACTGCTGGTAGGATAAGTGCTGACTGCCCTGGTCGAGGAACTTGCTGTGGATGATCTGCTATGGTGAAGCCAATATCTTGCCCTGACCAATTAAGGTACTCAACTGTTGGTGGAGGCATTTTTTCTGCCATGAACACTTGCCGCGAAATTACTTTCTGAGCTCTATTGGATGGCCTTCCTTTCTGAATCATCGAGACCGCTCCGTTAGAGTTAGGATCAACGTAGGGCGGCGGTGGAGGTGCTGCCGCTATTCTGAGCTGATGTCGATTGTCGTCTGTAATCGCGGGAGGGGGTGGCAAGTGAATCTCACTCCTGGGTTCTCGAGGATTTCTCTGTGCTGCCCGAGCATTAGCATGCTCTGCCCACCTTAACATTGCCTGGAAATTGCGACAATCTTTCTGCAGATGTCCTGACTGTCTTTTTCCGTTGCTGTCGAGGAAGAAGTGCATCTGGCACGGCCCGTTCATCATCTCTTCGGGAGACACGAAAGGCCTCTGGAACCTTGGCCCACTATTTTGCCTATTGTTTCGAGAGTCATCTCTATTGTCGCCTCGTTGCTCATTGCTTCTCTGGTAATCATCTCTGTTGTTTCCTCCGGTGTTTGCTCGGAAGCCTGCCGAAATTTGACCTGGAGCGTCATAACTTGGGTACCGCGAGAAAATCGTCGCCTTGGTTGATAGTTTCGATCGCGATCTTCCTGCGGCGACCTATGCCGTTTGTTGTGAACAGCATCTTCTCCATCTGCCCACCTGTTTGCTATTTCCATTAAAGCAGATACTGTCTTTGGATTGCTTCTCCCCAAATCCTCGACAAAATCTCCACGCCTGATCCCTGCGACAAACGCATCTATCGCTCTCTCGTCAGATATATTTTCTGCCGAGTTTTTGATGATGTTCCACCTTTGGATATATTTTCTCATTGGCTCGTCTGGCTTTTGTCGGCACGCTCTCAACTCCTCTAACGACGCAGGTTTCTTGCACGTGGACCGGAAGTTCTTGACGAACACGTCCTCGAAGCTTTCCCAGCTGTCGATGGATCCTGGAGGAAGTTTCTTTATCCAAGATCGTGCGGCTCCACTCAAATGCACCTGGATGCTTTGCATAGCTGTTGCTCTGGTTCCTCCTGTAAGTTTCACCGTCTCGAGATAATCAACTAGCCAATCCTCTGGATCTTGAAGGCCGTCGAATTTCTTGAAGTTATCGTAACTTGAATCTGAAGGGACTCGAGTTTTTCGCACTCTCCTCGTGAAGCACGGCAAGCCACACATATCCTCGTCGTTTAATTCTGGGGACTGCCGATGTTCCCTCCTGCTTTGTCGTGCTCTGTCGACCCTTGCTTGTGCTGCCGTATCCCTTGCTCCACTTGGTCCTTCAGGAGCTGCTGCTGCTGCTGCCGCAGGTCGTGGACTATTTTGCCTTGCTGTTCCTTCGGGAGGTGTTGATACAAACGCCGTCCCCATGGCTCCAACTCCTGCTATCGCCATGTTGTACAGTGTTTCCCTTGGATCTCCTGGAGGTGGTTTGGATGCGAGGATAAAAGCTTGTGTCGCCATATACCCAGCCTCTGGTGTCTTAGGGATGATGTTCCCTCTCGTGTCTATTGACATAAAAGACATGTCGATGTTTTGGACCAAGTGCTCTCTTTCTCCTTCAGGTACGTGTTGTAACCTCGATCTTGCTCTATTCCGAGCCTCCCTGTGGCTATCACCCGAAGTTCTAGATTGTCGACTCAGCTCTGCCCTTCGCCTGCTTGATGCAGAGGCTGCCGCCTTTCTTCTGTTTAGCTCAGCTGTCTGTTTTTCCAATTCTCTTGCAGCTCGTGCGAGCCTATATTGATATGCTTGTAATTCTTCTGGTGTGGCTGTGGTAGCCATTGGCTCTGAGCCATCCATAGCCCTTGCGGCTCTATCCCATGCTGCTTGCGGGAGTCGGACTCTGTCTCGCGGCTGTGGCCCGATATATTTATTGCCTAGACCTCGTCGCAAATCAGAGGGATCAACGTATGGATTTCCCAAATCGTCGACAGCCTCAGATGTTTCCTCCTGGTCATGGCTTGGTTCTCCGATGACATAAATCTGATGATACTTTGTATTCAGATCTATGTTGGGTTTGGTGACACCATCATCAAGATTGGCGAAGACCTTGCCCACTGTAATGGATTTGTCGATGAAGTTGTAGCTGTCGACACTGCTTGAGCCATCGCTTATATATGAGTCCGCAGATGACTCAAACGACATGTCGCTGAAGATCTTGGCGAGTTTTTCTCTTGCCCTGGTGCTGATGAAGCGTGACGACGAAGTTTCTTCTTCTCCTGATTCGGTTGACGATGTATAGCTTGAAAAATCGGAATCGACCGCCGACGGTCCCGACGAAATCGGAATTTCGACACGATACGATCCTTCTTTCTCGACACGAAAGTGAAACCTCCGAACGTCATCTCCATAGGCTCCTCCAGATACGCATATGCATCCAAACGGGAGGGCGGGTGAGGAACAAAATCGACAGGACCAGTAGCGATCTGTTTACCTCGATCCATTGCGTTGCTTGCGGTTGACGAAGTCGACGATCTTGAACGTGCCATCGAGATCAGATCCTTGACGCCTCTAGTTCCCACAGACGGCGCCAATTGACAAGGTATTAACTTGTCAATGCCTACGGGTTGTAGACTAGGGTTTAGTTGGAAGTAGAGGGCAAGTAGATCTCGAAGGTTTCAGCCGAAAAGTACTCGACGATTATGAAATTAGGGTTTGAGAAACAATGATTCGATGATCTCTTCGTCCCTCGACTCCCCCTTATATAGGAGGCGGAGCCGAGGGATTCGTGTTGTACAAGTTACAGAGTCCGGGAAGGTTTCTAACTCATCCCGCAAGATTACAAATAACACTTCCTATTACAACTCTAGCTTTCCTTAATAATATCTTGAGCTTCCGAATCTTCTTATTCTTCGGGTAGTGGGCCTTCAGTAAACCCCGGGTACTATCTTCGGCAGGCCCATTTGGGATGCCTATGTCACATAGTATTCTCTATCCATCAGATCCCAACAAACACAACATATAGCATTACAGATAGATGATCTTGATCATGTTAGGCAGCTCACAAGACCCGACAATGAAGCACAACTAGGAGAAGACGACCATCTAGCTACTGCTATGGACCCATAGTCCAGGGGTGAACTACTCCCTCATCACTCCGGAGGCGACCATGGCGGTGAAGAGTCCTCCGGGAGATGATTCCCCTCTCCGGCAGGGTGCCGGAGGCGATCTCCTGAATCCCCCGAGATGGGATTGGCGGCGGCGTCTCTGGAAGGTTTTCCATATCGTGGCTCTCGGTACTGGGGGTTTCGCGACGAAGACTATATGTAGGCGGAAGGGCAGGTCAAGAGGCGTCACGGGGGCCCCACACGCTAGGGCCGCACGGGCCCCCCTGGGCCGCGCCGCCCTAGTGTGGTGGCGCCCCGTGGCCCCACTTCGTATCTCCCTCGGTCTTCTGGAAGCTTCGTGGCAAAATAGGCCCCTGGGCGTTGATTTCGTCCAATTTCGAGAATATTTCCTTACTAGGATTTCTGAAACCAAAAACAGCAGAAAACAACAACTGCTCTTCGGCATCTCGTTAATAGGTTAGTGCCGGAAAATGCATAAATATGACATAAAGTATGCATAAAACATGTAGATATCATCAATAATGTGGCATGGAACATAAGAAATTATCGATACGTCGGAGACGTATCAACACTCTCAACAATGATCACATAAATAAATAACTTCTCTTCACTTGTGCTACTTTCTCACACTCTCTTGTTGGATAACAAACACCATTCATTGTGTAGGGCTACAAAAGCACACCTCTAGCCAGAGTAAACAAGCTCCACAACATCCGGAGTTCATATTAAAGTAACCTCTATAGTGCATAATAGACCGTTGTAATTTAGACCGAGTACTAACATAGCATACACACTGTCAACAATAGCTATGAAAGGGGGAATAGATCGCATCAATACTATCATAGTAATTGTTAACTTCATAATCTACAAGAGATTACAATCATAACATACGCCAAGTACTACATGATGCACACACTGTCAACATTACATCATGGAGGAGGAATAGACTACTTTAACAACATCACTAGAGTAGCACATAGATTAATAGTGATACAAAGCTCATGGTCACATAAAGATCACACCATGGGAGAGAGAGATGAACCACATAGCTACCGGTAGAGCCCTCAGCCTCGGGGGAGAACTACTCCCTCCTCATCATGGGAGACAGCAACGGCGATGAAGATGGCGGTGGTGTCGATGGAGATGAATCCGGGGGCAATTCCCCTTCCCGGCGGCGTGCCGGAACAGAGACTTCTGTCCCCCGAAACTTGTCATCGCGATGGCGGCGGCTACGGAACGCTTCGTGGAATATCGTCGATTCTGGTAGGGTTTTCGGAGACGGAGCTTTATATAGGCGAAAGGGCGGAGTCGGAGGGGCACCAGGGTGCCCTCACCACCTGGTGGCGCGGCCAAGGGGTGGCCCGCGCCCAGGTATGGTGTGGGGGGCCCCTGGCCCATCTTCGTCTCCCCTTCGGACTTCTGGAACCTTCCGTGAAATATAAGATCGTGGGCTTTTGTTTCGTCCAATTCCGAGAAATATTTCCTGTGTAAGATTTCTGAAACCAAAAACAGCAGAAAACAGGAACTGGCGCTTCGGCATCTTGTTAATAGGTTAGTTCCGGAAAATGCATAAAATCATTATAAAGTGTGAGCAAAACATGTAGGTATTGTCATAAAACTAGCATGGAACATCATAAATTATAGATACGTTGGAGACGTATCAAGCATCCCCAAGCTTAGTTCCTACTCGCCCTCGAGTAGGTAAACGATAACAAGGATAATTTCTGAAGTGACATGCTACTTACATAATCTTGATCATACTATTGTAAAGCATATGAAATGAATGAAGTGATTCGAAGCAATGGTAAAGACAATGACTAAACAACTAAATCATATATCAAAGACTTTTCATGAATAGTACTTTCAAGACAAGTGTAACATCCCAAAAATTTCAAAATAAAACCAATGAATTTCACTAGTTCCAAATTTTGGAACCAACAAAAACTTTTATTAATTAAGTAGGATACATAGTGATCTTGCTTAATTCTTGTGCTATTGCTATGATTGCTTGTTATTAGTATTTGAAGTGATCAAAAACCCTAAACCTCACCCCTCTTTTCCCCATCCTAGTTAAAATAAAATAAAAGGAAAATAAATAAGAAAAAGGCATATGTGCCTATGGCTATATTTATAAAACTTTACCCTAAGCTTTTCTACCTTGCTTATAGATTTGGAAAACCTTCATACACCTTACCTAAGGCTTATCAAACCAATTCCAAGTGGTTTCCAAAGAAAATAAAAAGAAACTAAAAATGCCATAGAGGCATATGAGAGAAAAGTGCAAATTTGTGAATTTAAGAACCTTGACCCTCATACATGTTGTGAATGGTTGGATCACTCCTATATACCATTTCAACACTCAACAACACCAATTGGGTCAAGCCAAGTCAAATTTAAAATGAAATGCAACATATGCATAGAGGCATATGTGACACATAGCCATAATACCCAATTCTTGCCCTATGACTTTAAACCTTGACCAAATGATGGGAAACCATCTCTAAACCTAATATAATACTAATTTGACCCTAACCCAAGTCCAAGTGAAGCAAGATCAACAATTTACAAACTTAATGAAATATGACACATCACCTTTTATGTGTTATGGCCATTTTTGCAAATCTTTGATCAAGACCTTTTGAAATGGATTCAATGGTTTGAAAATGTTTCTAAACCAATAAGAATCACTTTAGAGTCAACAAAAGTCAAATCAATTGGAGGGAAATCAAATGGTGAGAAAATCCCAAATTTCACTCACATACACTTAGCCAAATTTGCAAATCTTCAACCAAGGCCACCAATGCTTGATCTCTTGCTTGTAGAATACTTATATATGATAAACAAACACATTTGCATCAAAGAAACAAGAATCAAATCAAAGAAAAATTCAAAACCATCTCACATGTGATGATGGTCATTTGTCCCAATTTCATTTTCTTCACCACTTTGCCCCAACTTATCTTCTGATTCCTCAACTAAACTTGGTCAACTATGACCATGTCATCCAAGACCAAGTCAAGGTCAACAACTTTCATGTTGACCATCTCTGCTGAAGTTGACCAGGTTGACCAGAATAAGATGGACAAGTGAGGACTTTGAAATAAAGAGAAGATGATCCACTTTTTGAATTCTTGCAAACCTTCACCAAAATGAGCACCACTACCACCAATCTTTCCCTTTGATTATATGTTGAAGCTCCACCAAAAAGATTCTCAAAATTCAAAACTTTTTCTCATGCGGACATTTATACAAACACCTTGCAGGCATAGTTTCAGATTTGTGATACACCCTTTTAACCTCTGGTTTTTAGCCTCCACCACTTTATTTTGATGATCATCACACCCTGGTACTTCCTCTGCATCAAACCAAACTCATTGGCTCTGGTTAAAGTGAGGCCATGATCACCAATTCTTCCATGCCGTGTACCATGCCGGCCCTCATACACTTGATCGATCTGAGCCCCTCCTCTCTCTCCCACCATGTCAACTCTGCTCAGCTCACTCCACCCTGCACGCTGGTACCCTCCCTGGCCAAAGAATTGCACGGCATTGGCCAGAACACGCATGCCCCGACACGCCCAGAACATGCCAGGCCACGCGGTGAGCGCGCACGGGCACGTCTTGGACGCGCCAGAACGCGTGCGTGCCCGGTCGCCTCCGTCCTTCCCTACTCCTCTGCCGCTGCACGTAGCACCAACACGGCACCAGCTAGCTCATAGACATGCTCAATCGCCTGCGGAGGACCTGTCGCCGTCGCCATGATCGCGGTCCTTCCGCCACGGTACCGAGAGGACGACGACGTCGCCTGCCTGCTTCCGTCTACCCCCGTCCTCGCTAGCACGCGCGTGATGATCACTGAGCCTCGCTGCACCGTCCACGCCCCCTCACTTGCCCCTTCGCCGTCCAGAAATGCCGCGCCATGGACACCCTCTCACAGCATCCGCCGGCCACCTCCCCCGCTATAAAAAGAGGCCACCAGAGCACTCCTCACTCACACCAATCTCTTCCCCTCTCATCACTGCCTCTCCTCCGCCACCCAATTGAACCTCACCTCGCCGGAGCCGCCCCAATCGAAGGCTCGTTCCCGCCGGAGCCCGCGGAGCCTCTACCTCGACTGGAGCCGCCCCGAGCCTCGCCGCTGTACCAGGAGCCCCTTCGTCCTCGCCAACGACGCCTCGCACCCCTCCCTCGACCGCCGGCGGCCCAGGACGCTCCCCGACCCCCAACCTCTGTCGCCAGCACGCCCTCCTCTCGCCGGAGAAGAAGACAAACCACGGTCGTCCGATCTCGTTCTGATCCGACGGTCGTGCCGGGCCACAGCTCGTTTCGGTAAGTTAAACAGTCGCTGACATGTAGGCCCCACCCCTGACAGCCCACCAAGCACCGAACCGTTAATGGGCCTGTTTTCCCCATTCAAACCTTGCGGCCCATTAGTTTTCCCGCGCAGCCCAACACTTTGAATCTTGTTTTATTTCATTTCAGCAGTTATTCAATTCTGGTCTGTGCTAGAAATTGAATAGTTCAAAATCTACAAATCCAAATTTTGCAAATCCAAATGTTCTGGAAAGCTTAGGATTTGCCCTAACTAACCCCACTGGATTCAACCTCATATGTGGTGTAGTTATTGAATAGCAAAAATGACAAAACAGAGACTTTTCAGTATTCAAATAAATCTTAAAAATCAACCAATTTGAATTTTGAAGTGAATCCAATTGCAATAATTCACTTTTAACAAACTCTAATTTATTATGTAAAAATATGATATATGTTCTGTACATGATCATGGGCTAGAAGCAGAATATTGGCTATATAGTCAATACTAGCCCATTTAAACTATATCCAAATTTTAGAATTTTAAATCTATGAGGTGTAGCACCTCATTTAAATCATTCTCCCAAGTGATATGAAGTAATGTGTTGACCTTTAAATGCTTAGGCTCATACTTGCTCACTTGTATATTTTTTAAATCTAAATAGTATTTACAATTGCCATGGTATTTAAATCACATGAGATGATGAATATCATTTAAACCACTTTTCTCAAATACTAAGTGAGAAGTGTTGACCTTGGTCAACATGGGATCATCCCTGGTTATTTGAGAATATTAAATCACCTCAATAGTAGTTGTTATTAAATTAGTTACAACTATGTGTTAAAGCATATGAGAGGTATTCCTCTCATTTAAATCTTGTTCTCAAGTAATTCCGCATGAGGTAGTGGCCATGGTCTATATACTCTCATATTGAGTTATTTGGTGGCCTTAAATCACTACCATGTTAGTATTAAATTGCATGAGGTATGGAACCTCATTTAAACCATTTTCCTCAAATGATAAGTATGAAGAGGTTGACTTTGGTCAACCTAGGTCATATATTATTCATAAGAGAAAGTAAATCTTAAGAAGAATTCAATGAGAGGAAATTATTTCTCCAAACCAAAGATAAACCCTACTTCCAATTTTCAATGAGAGGAAATTATTTTCCTAATTGTTAAATAAGGAAACCCTAGAATAATTTGTGAATAAATGTAAGTAGTGATGCTAGATCAATGGTGTGAGCCATTAAGGCTAAATAAGACTACTTAAGTGTTGTTTGGTGATTGTATCCTCGTATTCGTTTATAGACGCTAGTACCGGAGACTATCAAGAGGAAGAGGTCTTCTACCAAGAGGAAGAGCAAGAAAACTTTGATCACATCACCAATCAAGGCAAGCTAACACTCTTGCAAGGTTCCCTTGTGCAAAGCTCTACTAGAGCAAGGCACCATTACATTTTACTTTATGAACCTATCCCAAGTTTTTACTTTACAAGTTTTACTTGATTTCATTTATCAAAATTACTTTTTGATTTATGATTCACTTGGTTGAATTATAGAGTAGTACAAGAGCATCACACTTAGCCTAGAAGCAAGGCAAACTACTTAGCACCCCTCATAACTAGTTGCTAGTGCTCAAGATTAAAAGTGACTACTCTAGTTGGGAACTTGTGAATTGAAATGACTTTGAAAACCTTGGAATGATGAGTCATTCTATTGAAAGATTTTGAAGGTGAATATGACTGGTGAATGACTTGGTGAATTTTACAAAACTGATGGTTGGGTTCGGATGCGATACCATTCCAATTTTACAAGTACCCCCACAATACCTGAATCTGGGTAAGGCTTAGCTGGAAACTTATGTATTTTAGTATGGGTTCCCTCTGAACAAGCGTCATAGGGGTTATGCTTGAGGCTGCCTCCGTACTGGTGAAGTGATGTGAAATGACGTAAAGTGAGGTGAATGTCCGGCCCAAGCCCTGTGCAGTTCCCGGGTTGACTGCGCTTTTCACCGGGAGGCCAAGCTCATGGGGAGAGGTGCCTATACTAGAATATGTAAATGAAAGGTTAGGATTGGTAGTTCGCGTACTGCGTACGATAAATCAGGGCCAGTTACCCCTGACGAACTATTGCAATTGTTGTGGCACAAGTGTACAACCTCTGCAGAGTTAAACCTATTCGAATAGCCGCGTCCGCGGTTATGGACAGTTGGAAAGGCCATACTGTTCCGTCATCAGAATTTTTCTAAAAATATGAATGGTGACTTCTGATTTGAATTGAAAGGTGACTTTGACCTTGAATCACAACTGAGTTGTGGGAATGACCCTAATGTTCCCACTTGAGTTAGTTAAGCAAATGAAGAGTTTTTGATTATTAAAGGGTTTATGAAATAAAACTGGCTTTATGCAAATGAAACTAGAGCTTAGAACCCCCTTACTATAGTTGATAGTATTTACCTTAGTATTAGTTTGCGAGTACTTTAAAGTACTCATGGCTGTGTCCCTGGCTATTCAAATGGCCAGACTATGAAGACGAGTACGAACCGGAAGAAGGACAGCGGACGTCTACGGCAACTAGGATCACTCGACGTCAACGCTGCCTGTGGAATAGATGGACTACTACTACGCTACTTTCGCTTCCGCTATGTGTTATGTAATGAATAAATAGAACTTCTATTATTGTAATGAGACTGGATCATGTGATCCTTTATTTGTAAGACGATTATGTGTTGTAATGAATGATGTGTTGTGATCTCAATCTATTATGTCTCGCAAAAACAATATTCCTGGGATTGCGAGGAATGGCATAATAGGCATCTGGACTTAAAAATCCGGGTGTTGACAAGTTGGTATCAGAGCCATTGTTGACCTTAGGAGACCCTAGTTAGAATGGACGTCTGAAAATTTTAGTTTCAAAACAAATGAAAGGACTATTTAAGAAAACTTATTCTCCCTCTTATCATTGAGATCTTTTTCAAATAAGAAAGTTATGCTCTATTCTTCTTATACTGTTACCTAAAATTTTGACACACTTCTCTAACTTACTCATCATAATTCTTCACAGATGGAGTACAATTGGGAGTGCTATCAGCTTGGTCACGGAGGAGAACTGCGGTTCGAAAAGGATTTGAAGCAACTGGTTGAATATCTAGGACACCCGTATCCCGAATTCTTCGGAATACCCCTCAAAGCTCAGTTAGGAGAACCACCTCGGTGGGACGTTTCTACTGATCTAATAAGGAAGCTTGATGCCCCGGTATGGGAAACCATATGGTTTTCTGTAACGGGAAACACTTGGAAGGAAGGACTAGACAAAGCTATGCAAGAAGCAATGTTCCGTCTGTGTGGACAAAATGAGGACAAGATCAAGAACACTTGTTTCATCTACTACCCAAGACATGACTCCATGGGAAGACCGATGACCATGCCCCCACCACAACCAAAGATGAACCCCTATGAAGCACCTCAGGACTTCAGGCAGTACAAAACCCGCAGGGATTTGGACAACGCCCTTGCCTCTCGCCAAGCACCTCACCCGTGAAGAAGAAGAATCCACCGGGAAGAGTAGTATCACCCCAGCACTATAGTAGGTGTGAGTTGTATCAGGATCCCCCTTGTATCGTAGAGCGATGAATGGTTCTTCAAACCAACGGTGTGTTAGCTTTGTAATTTGTGATGCTTGGTATGAATGAAAAAGTATTGTTGGTTTTTACCCCCGCAACACTACTCAAGTTTTCAATATGATGAACTTTTTAAACTTTAACAAAACAAACCATAGAAATTTCCCTCTTATCTTATCATCTACATCAATGTTTAGATGGCCCCACCAACCCGCAACGCCACCCAGGATGCCATGATGCAACTACTGCAGACAATGATGGCAGACCGAGAAGTTGAGAGAACTGAACGCCAAGCCAACATTACCGCACTGCAACAGATAGCTCAGAACAACCAAGGCCATGGAAACAACGATCACCCTGGATCGAAGCTGAAGAACTTTCAACACACCAACCCTCCGGTATTCAACAAGACTGAAGAGCCCCTTGATGCTGATGACTGGCTCCAGACCATGGAGAACAACCTCGAAGTTGCGGGAGTTGAAGCCGCAGAGAAAAGCATCTTGTTCGCCACCCACTACCTGTCAGGACCTGCCAGAGCCTGGTGGACAAGTGCCCGTGCAATGAATGCGGGACAGATGATGACATGGGAAGACTTCAAGCTGAAGTTCAGCAAATACCACGTGCCCCAAGGACTGATCAAGAAAATGAGAGACGAGTTCCGTGAACTCAAGCAAGGAAGGATGTCCATGGTGGAATACCGCGACAGGTTTCTCACTCTGTCAAGGTACGCCCCGGATGAGACCGACACCAATGAGAAGAGAAAGGAAAGATTTCTGAACGGACTACACGACGAGATGCAGACTGTGTTAGTGAACATTCCGTTCGCTGACTTAGAAGCCCTGGTAGACTCAGCCATACAGATGGAAGGGAAGCTGCATCATGCCAATGAGAACCGCAAGCGCAGACTGATGAACCAGAATGGACCCCACCATACCCAGAAGTACCGCAACAACTCCTCTGGAGGATTCAACCCAAGATACAACAAGCCCCCTGCCCAGAATTATCGCCCCAACTACACCAACAACAACGGAGGACCCCCGAAGCCCGGAGGCAACAACAACAACAACAGCCACCACAACAACAACCACCCCAACAACAGCAACACCAATGGGAACAACATCAACCCCAATACTGCCCCAAGGACTGGAAGCAATGCTACCCCCGTCACCCCGAAGGACAAGTCCACCGTCAACTGCTATGAATGTGGAGTTGTGGGTCACTTCTCCAATGAGTGCCCCAAAAAGCTTGCCAGGATTGCCGCCAATACCGCTGCACCTGCCCAGCAACAGCGTCGCTTCGCAGGTAGAAGGAACCAGAACAACAACAACGGCCGTCTCTACCACATGACTGCCACTGAAGCTCAGGAAGCACCCCAGACCATGCCAAGTATGTCTTCCTGTTAATAAAATGCTCAATCTCTCTTAGGAACCTAACTTTTCTTAAAATCTCGGGACGAGATTTGTTTAAGGGGGAAGGGTTTGTAACATCCCAAAAATTTCAAAATAAAACCAATGAATTTCACTAGTTCCAAATTTTGGAACCAACAAAAACTTTTATTAATTAAGTAGGATACATAGTGATCTTGCTTAATTCTTGTGCTATTGCTATGATTGCTTGTTATTAGTATTTGAAGTGATCAAAAACCCTAAACCTCACCCCTCTTTTCCCCATCCTAGTTAAAATAAAATAAAAGGAAAATAAATAAGAAAAAGGCATATGTGCCTATGGCTATATTTATAAAACTTTACCCTAAGCTTTTCTACCTTGCTTATAGATTTGGAAAACCTTCATACACCTTACCTAAGGCTTATCAAACCAATTCCAAGTGGTTTCCAAAGAAAATAAAAAGAAACTAAAAATGCCATAGAGGCATATGAGAGAAAAGTGCAAATTTGTGAATTTAAGAACCTTGACCCTCATACATGTTGTGAATGGTTGGATCACTCCTATATACCATTTCAACACTCAACAACACCAATTGGGTCAAGCCAAGTCAAATTTAAAATGAAATGCAACATATGCATAGAGGCATATGTGACACATAGCCATAATACCCAATTCTTGCCCTATGACTTTAAACCTTGACCAAATGATGGGAAACCATCTCTAAACCTAATATAATACTAATTTGACCCTAACCCAAGTCCAAGTGAAGCAAGATCAACAATTTACAAACTTAATGAAATATGACACATCACCTTTTATGTGTTATGGCCATTTTTGCAAATCTTTGATCAAGACCTTTTGAAATGGATTCAATGGTTTGAAAATGTTTCTAAACCAATAAGAATCACTTTAGAGTCAACAAAAGTCAAATCAATTGGAGGGAAATCAAATGGTGAGAAAATCCCAAATTTCACTCACATACACTTAGCCAAATTTGCAAATCTTCAACCAAGGCCACCAATGCTTGATCTCTTGCTTGTAGAATACTTATATATGATAAACAAACACATTTGCATCAAAGAAACAAGAATCAAATCAAAGGAAAATTCAAAACCATCTCACATGTGATGATGGTCATTCGTCCCAATTTCATTTTCTTCACCACTTTGCCCCAACTTATCTTCTGATTCCTCAACTAAACTTGGTCAACTATGACCATGTCATCCAAGACCAAGTCAAGGTCAACAACTTTCATGTTGACCATCTCTGCTGAAGTTGACCAGGTTGACCAGAATAAGATGGACAAGTGAGGACTTTGAAATAAAGAGAAGATGATCCACTTTTTGAATTCTTGCAAACCTTCACCAAAATGAGCACCACTACCACCAATCTTTCCCTTTGATTATATGTTGAAGCTCCACCAAAAAGATTCTCAAAATTCAAAACTTTTTCTCATGCGGACATTTATACAAACACCTTGCAGGCATAGTTTCAGATTTGTGATACACCCTTTTAACCTCTGGTTTTTAGCCTCCACCACTTTATTTTGATGATCATCACACCCTGGTACTTCCTCTGCATCAAACCAAACTCATTGGCTCTGGTTAAAGTGAGGCCATGATCACCAATTCTTCCATGCCGTGTACCATGCCGGCCCTCATACACTTGATCGATCTGAGCCCCTCCTCTCTCTCCCACCATGTCAACTCTGCTCAGCTCACTCCACCCTGCACGCTGGTACCCTCCCTGGCCAAAGAATTGCACGGCATTGGCCAGAACACGCATGCCCCGACACGCCCAGAACATGCCAGGCCACGCGGTGAGCGCGCACGGGCACGTCCTGGACGCGCCAGAACGCGTGCGTGCCCGGTCGCCTCCGTCCTTCCCTACTCCTCTGCCGCTGCACGTAGCACCAACACGGCACCAGCTAGCTCATAGACATGCTCAATCGCCTGCGGAGGACCTGTCGTCGTCGCCATGATCGCGGTCCTTCCGCCACGGTACCGAGAGGACGACGACGTCGCCTGCCTGCTTCCGTCTACCCCCGTCCTCGCTAGCACGCGCGTGATGATCACTGAGCCTCGCTGCACCGTCCACGCCCCCTCACTTGCCCCTTCGCCGTCCAGAAACGCCGCGCCATGGACACCCTCTCACAGCATCCGCCGGCCACCTCCCCCGCTATAAAAAGAGGCCACCAGAGCACTCCTCACTCACACCAATCTCTTCCCCTCTCATCACTGCCTCTCCTCCGCCACCCAATTGAACCTCACCTCGCCGGAGCCGCCCCAATCGAAGGCTCGTTCCCGCCGGAGCCCGCGGAGCCTCTACCTCGACTGGAGCCGCCCCGAGCCTCGCCGCTGTACCAGGAGCCCCTTCGTCCTCGCCAACGACGCCTCGCACCCCTCCCTCGACCGCCGGCGGCCCAGGACGCTCCCCGACCCCCAACCTCTGTCGCCAGCACGCCCTCCTCTCGCCGGAGAAGAAGACAAACCACGGTCGTCCGATCTCGTTCTGATCCGACGGTCGTCAGCGCGTACCGTTTCGGTAAGTTAAACAGTCGCTGACATGTAGGCCCCACCCCTGACAGCCCACCAAGCACCGAACCGTTAATGGGCCTGTTTTCCCCATTCAAACCTTGCGGCCCATTAGTTTTCCCGCGCAGCCCAACACTTTGAATCTTGTTTTATTTCATTTCAGCAGTTATTCAATTCTGGTCTGTGCTAGAAATTGAATAGTTCAAAATCTACAAATCCAAATTTAGCAAATCCAAATGTTCTGGAAAGCTTAGGATTTTCCCTAACTAACCCCACTGGATTCAACCTCATATGTGGTGTAGTTATTGAATAGCAAATATGACAAAACAGAGACTTTTCAGTATTCAAATAAATCTTAAAAATCAACCAATTTGAATTTTGAAGTGAATCCAATTGTAATAATTCACTTTTAACAAACTCTAATTTATTATGTAAAAATATGATATATGTTCTGTACATGATCATGGGCTAGAAGCAGAATATTGGCTATGTAGTCAATACTAGCCCATTTAAACTATATCCAAATTTTAGAATTTTAAATCTATGAGGTGTAGCACCTCATTTAAATCATTCTCCCAAGTGATATGAAGTAATGTGTTGACCTTTAAATGCTTAGGCTCATACTTGCTCACTTGTAGATTTTTTAAATCTAAATAGTATTTACAATTGCCATGGTATTTAAATCACATGAGATGATGAATATCATTTAAACCACTTTTCTCAAATACTAAGTGAGAAGTGTTGACCGTGGTCAACATGGGATCATCCCTGGTTATTTGAGAATATTAAATCACCTCAATAGTAGTTGTTATTAAATTAGTTACAACTATGTGTTAAAGCATATGAGAGGTATTCCTCTCATTTAAATCTTGTTCTCAAGTAATTCCGCATGAGGTAGTGGCCATGGTCTATATACTCTCATATTGAGTTATTTGGTGGCCTTAAATCACTACCATGTTAGTATTAAATTGCATGAGGTATGGAACCTCATTTAAATTATTTTCCTCAAATGATAAGTATGAAGAGGTTGACTTTGGTCAACCTAGGTCATATATTATTCATAAGAGAAAGTAAATCTTAAGAAGAATTCAATGAGAGAAAATTATTTCTCCAAACCAAAGATAAACCCTACTTCCAATTTTCAATGAGAGGAAATTATTTTCCTAATTGTTAAATAAGGAAACCCTAGAATAATTTGTGAATAAATGTAAGTAGTGATGCTAGATCAATGGTGTGAGCCATTAAGGCTAAATAAGACTACTTAAGTGTTGTTTGGTGATTGTATCCTCGTATTCGTTTATAGACGCTAGTACCGGAGACTATCAAGAGGAAGAGGTCTTCTACCAAGAGGAAGAGCAAGAAAACTTTGATCACATCACCAATCAAGGCAAGCTAACACTCTTGCAAGGTTCCCTTGTGCAAAGCTCTACTAGAGCAAGGCACCATTACATTTTACTTTATGAACCTGTCCCAAGTTTTTACTTTACAAGTTTTACTTGATTTCATTTATCAAAGTTACTTTTTGATTTATGATTCACTTGGTTGAATTATAGAGTAGTACAAGAGCATCACACTTAGCCTAGAAGCAAGGCAAACTACTTAGCACCCCTCATAACTAGTTGCTAGTGCTCAAGATTAAAAGTGACTACTCTAGTTGGGATATTGTGAATTGAAATGACTTTGAAAACCTTGGAATGATGAGTCATTCTATTGAAAGATTTTGAAGGTGAATATGACTGGTGAATGACTTGGTGAATTTTACAAAACTGATGGTTGGGTTCGGATGCGATACCATTCCAATTTTACAAGTACCCCCACAATACCTGAATCTGGGTAAGGCTTAGCTGGAAACTTATGTATTTTAGTATGGGTTCCCTCTGAACAAGCATCATAGGGGTTATGCTTGAGGCTGCCTCCGTACTGGTGAAGTGATGTGAAATGACGTGAAGTGAGGTGAATGTCCGGCCCAAGCCCTGTGCAGTTCCCGGGTTGACTGCGGTTTTCACCGGGAGGCCAAGCTCATGGGGAGAGGTGCCTATACTAGAATATGTAAATGAAAGGTTAGGATTGGTAGTTCGCGTACTGCGTACAATAAATCAGGGCCAGTTACCCCTGACGAACTATTGCAATTGTTGTGGCACAAGTGTACAACCTCTGCAGAGTTAAACCTATTCGAATAGCCGCGTCCGCGGTTATGGACAGTTGGAAAGGCCATACTGTTCCGTCATCAGAATTTTTCTAAAAATATGAATGGTTACTTCTGATTTGAATTGAAAGGTGACTTTGACCTTGAATCACAACTGAGTTGTGGGAATGACCCTAATGTTCCCACTTGAGTTAGTTAAGCAAATGAAGAGTTTTTGATTATTAAAGGGTTTATGAAATAAAACTGGCTTTATGCAAATGAAACTAGAGCTTAGAACCCCCTTACTATAGTTGATAGTATTTACCTTAGTATTAGTTTGCGAGTACTTTAAAGTACTCATGGCTGTGTCCCTGGCTATTCAAATGGCCAGACTATGAAGACGAGTACCAGAACCCGGTTGAGGGACAGCAGGACGTCTACGGCAACTAGGATCACTCCTGACGTCAACAGTTGCCTGTGGAATAGATGGATTACTACTACGCTACTTTCGCTTCCGCTATGTGTTATGTAATGAATAAATAGAACTTCTATTATTGTAATGAGACTGGATCATGTGATCCTTTATTTGTAAGACGATTATGTGTTGTAATGAATGATGTGTTGTGATCTCAATCTATTATGTCTCGCAAAAACAATATTCCTGGGATTGCGAGGAATGGCATAATAGGCATCTGGACTTAAAAATCCGGGTGTTGACAACAAGCATCAATAAGACTTGCATAGGAGTTAACTCATAAAGTAATAAATTCTTAATAGAAGGTTTTGAAGCAATACAAGGGAAGATATAAGTTTCAGCAGTTGCTTTCAACTTCAACATGTATATCTCATGGATAATTGTCAACACAAAGTAATATGATGAATGCAAATAAGCAAGTATGTAGGAATCAATGCACACAGTTGACACAAGTGTTTTCTTCTAAGATAGAAAGAAGTAGGTAAACTATCTCAACATAAAGTAAAAGAAAGGCCCTTCGCAGAGGGAAGCAGGGATTACTCATGTGCTAGAGCTTTTTATTTTGAAAACATGGAAACAATTTTGTCAATGGTAGTAATAATTCATATGTGTTATGCATAAAACCTCCTATAAGTTGCAAGCCTCATGCATCGAATACTAATAGTGCTCGCACCTTGTCCTAATTAGCTTGGATTTCCATGGATTATCATTGCATTACATATGTTTCAACCAAGTGTCACAAAGGGGTACCTCTATGCCGCATGTACAAAGGTCCAAGGAGATAGATCGCATTTGATTTCTCGTTTTTGATAGATCTCAACTCGAGGACATCCATACCGGGACAACATAGAAAACAGATAATGGACTCCTCTTTAATGCATAAGCATTCAACAACAGATAATATTCTCATAAGAGATTGAGGATTAATGTCCAAACTGAAACTTCCACCATGATACATGGCTTTGGTTAGCAGCCCAATGTTCTTCTCTAACAATATGCATACTCAAACCATTTAATCATGGCAAATCACCCTTACTTCAGACAAGACGAACATGCATAGCAACTCACATGATATTCAACAAAAGTGTGATAGTTGATGGCGTCCCCAGAAACATGGTTACCGCTCAACAAGCAACTTATAAGAAATAAGATACATAAGCTACATATTCTTTACCACAATAGTTTTTAAGGCTATTTTCCCATGAGCTATGTATTGCAAAGACAAGGAATGAAATTTTAAAGGTAGCACGCAAGCAATTTACTTTGGAATGGCAGAGAAATACCACATAGTAGGTAGGTATGGTGGACACAAATGGCATAAGTTTTGGCTCAAGGTTTTGGATGCACGAGAAGAATTCCCTCTCAGTACAAGGCTTTGGCTAGCAAGGTTGTTCGAAGCAAACACAAGTATGAACCGGTACAGTAAAACTTACATAAGAACATATTGCAAGCATTATAAGACTCTACACTGTCTTTGTCAACACCCGGATTTTTAGGTCCAGATGCCTGTTATGCCATACATCGCAATCCCAGGAATATTGTTGTTGTGAGACATAACAGTTGAATATCATAAGTCATCATTCATTACATACCATAGTCGTCTTACAACTCGAGATCACATGATCCAATATTACACAAATAGTTGATCTATTGATCAACGGACACAAAGTACATAGTTTCATAGCGGAAGCGTAAATAGAAGGGACTCTCTAGTCCACAGGCCAACGTCTGACGTCAGAAGATTCCCTAGTTGTCGTAGGCGTCCTGCTGGTCGTCATCTTGATAGTTCTGCTCCTCTTCATAGTCTGGCCATTTGAATAGCCAGGGACACAGCCGTGAGTACTTTAAAGTACTCGCAAACTAAAACTAATGTAAGTGCTAACAATTCTAGTAAGGGGTGCCAAGCTCTAGTTTATTTTGCATAAAGCCAATTTTAGTTCACAAACATTTTAGTAAACAACTCCTCATGTGCTAACTAACTCAAGTGGGAACATTAGTGTCATTCCCACAACTCCGTTGTGATTCAAAGTCAATGTCACCTTTCAAGTTCAAAATCACAAGTCACCATTCACCATTCATAGTTTTTAGAAAAGTTCTGATGACGGAACAGTATGGCCTTCCCAACTGTCCATGACCGCGGACGCGGCTATTCGAATAGGTTTAACTCTGCAGAGGTTGTACACTTGTGCCACAACAATTGCAATAGCTCGTCAGGGGTAACTGGCCCTGATTTATCGTACGCAGTATGCGAACTATCAATCCTAACCTTTCATTTACATACCCTAGTATAGGCACCTCTCCCCATGAGCTTGGCCTCCCGGTGAAAGCAAACCGCCAACCCGGGAACTGCACAGGGCTTGGCCGTACAATTCACCTCAATTCACGTCATTTCACTTTCAACGGAGGCAGCCTTGGCATAACCCCTATGACGCTTGTTCAGAGGGAACCCATACTAAGACACCTAAATTTCCAGCTAAGCCTTACCCAGATTTAGGTATTGTGGGGGTACTTGTAAAATTGGAATGGTATCGCATCCGAACCCAACCATCAGTTTTTGTAAAGTTCACCAAGTCATTCACAGATCATATTCACCTTCAAAATCTTTCAAAGAGAATGACTCATCATTCCAAGGTTTTCAAAGTCATTTCATTTCACAAGTTCCCAACTAAGGTAGTAAATTTTAATTTAGCACTAGCATCTAAGTATGAGGGGTGCTAAGTACTTTGCTTTGCTTCTAGGCTAACCTTGATACTTTTGTACTAATCCAATACTAATCAAGTGAATCATAAATCAAAAAGTACTTTGATAAAACAAAAGTAAATAAATCTTGTAAAGTAAAACTCGGAAATAGGATCATAAGCATAAAGTAAATGGGGTAATGCCTTGATCATGGTGAGCTTTGCAGTTTGCAAGAGTATTATCTTGCATTGGTGTTAGCTTGCAACATTATAACTTGCAATAGTCTAGCTTGCATTGGTAATAGCTTGCCTTGGTTGGTGATGTGATCAAAGTTTTCTTGCTCTTCCTCTTGGTAGAAGACCTCTTCCTCTTGATAGTCTCCGGTACTAGCGTCTAAAATACAATACGGGATACACAATCATCATACCAAACTTATTTACTAAACTAAGCACACACATGATTCACACAACTTAAACTAGCATCACACCTTACTATTAAGTTGGTGAATGTGTTTTTCTTATTTAAGAAAAATAATTTCCTCTCATACTAACTTAGGTGTTACTTTTAATTACTTAGAGAAATAATTTCCTCTCATTATCTTATTAAGATTTAATTTCTCTTATGAATAATAAATGACCTAGGTTGACCAAAGTCAACCTCTTCATACTTATCATCTGAGAAAATGATTTAAATGAGGTTCCATACCTCATACAATTTAATACTAACATGGTAGTGATTTAATGTCACCAAATAACTCAATATGAGATTTTATAGACCATGGTCACTCCTCATGTTGAATTACTTGAGAACAAGATTTAAATGAGAGGAATACCTCTCATATGATTTAACACATAGTTGTAACTAAGTTAACAACTACTATTGAGGTGATTTAATATCATCAACAATTCATTTGAGACATATATGACCAGAGTCTCTACCTCATTTTGAATTGTTCATGACAAGATTTAAGTGAGAGAAAAACTCCTCTATGATTTATTAATAGTTTTGGACAATATCTTTGACTAGAAATAGCCATATAGTCCTTTAATTAATCTAGGCCATGATCATTCAAAGTAAGCATGGTATATTTTTGCATAAACAATTAGTACAAGTGTAATGTGATTTATAGGAGTTGGAATTAACTTAAAATCATTTGTGGTTGATTTTTAATAATTATTCTAAGGCAGAAAAGTCCCTGTCTTGTTTATTTTGCTACATTAATTCTATAAAGAATTTCAATGTGAGACCAGTGTGGTTGGATCAAGCATTTCATAAGCTTTCCAACAATATAAAATTTGTTGAATTTTGTGCAGTAGATTTGATTCTATTAAAATTTGAAAAAGCATCTGTGAGCTATTTGAATTAAAACTGAATTTGAGATTTGAATCTAAACGGGCCGGCGGGAAACGAAGTGGGCCGATTTGTTTGAAAAGCAGGAAGGCCAGCCCAGTAACGTGTCGGGCCAGCTGACAGAAGGGGCCCGCGTCGCTGGATCGTTTTCCTTACCGAAACGGTACGCCGCGTCGACCGTTGGATTAGAGCACGATCGGACGACTGTGGATCGTCGTCACCGTCGGGGGAGAAGAGCTTGCTGCTCCGGCGAGGTAGGGGGTCGGCGGCGCGACGGAGGTTCCCGCGGGGCTCTGCTGTCGACGGTGTAGAGGCTCCTGGTAGCAGTGGCGAGGCTCGGGGCGGCGTGGATCGGCGACGATGATCTGCGGGCTCCGGCGGAGGTGATCTTGCGATTCCGGCGGTGGAGGCAGTAATTGGACGAGCTACGGTGGTGAGGAGGATCAGTGAGGAGAGGGGAGTCGAATGGTGTGAAGGGAGCGTGCTAGGAGTGGCTCTATTTATAGTGTCGAGGTGTGCCGTGGGGTGCTGGGAAGGGGTAAGCCTGGCGCGGCGTCTCCGGCGAGGGATAGGGCTAGGCGATGGCAGGGCGAGGTAGGTGAGGTCGAGGCGAAGCTATGGAGCTAGGGAACGAGGTGGGGGACGGCCAGATGGGTGCGTGCAATGGCGAGCTCTGGCGGCACGGACGCGGGAATCCGACGATGCGGTCGTCGGCGACAGGCGACGCGAGGACATGGGTCCGTGTCTGGCGGGTTCCTGGCGAGGTGGCGGAGCTCAACGCGCAGCTAGGGGGTCCGGGGGAGGCATCGAGTGCTGGGGCGGCGTGTGCTCTGCGCGCGTCCACGGGCGCGTGCACGACGTCCTCGGCATGGCCCTGGGCGCTCTGGGTACGACGCGTGCCATCACTGTGGGCTTCTCCTCCAGCAATGGCGGGCACAGGTGTGTTGAGGGGAGCCAGGGGGAGTAGAGGGACAAGGTTGGTCAAGCTAGGGAGGGGAGGATCTAGGGTTGGCATGTCCAAGGGTGACATGGCCGGCATGGCCTTGCCATGGCTATGTGTGGCCTCCATTTAGGGTTTCTGTGCTGCTGTGAGGAAGAGAGGGGACAAGGGGACAGGGTAGAGTAGTTAGGGGCATTAGGGTTGGGGGTAGAGTCACTATTTGACATAGTGTTAAATAGTACCATAATGAGGAAATTGCAAATTTGTCCAAATTTAAATGAGTTCAAATGGTTGACTAAATTGAAATGTGTGTGTTTAGTTAAGTTACAAATGACCAGAGAAGATGAGGTGTGGTGGTGGAAATTCTAGATTCAAAGTATCGCAAAATTTGCTAAGTGTGAGATTGTTGAGTATAATAAAATGTTCCAACTTTGGATGAGCATAGTTTTTGATCCAAGATGAATTTGACATGGTGATCTTTACCAAAGTTGTTCTCCTTCATGTGCTCTTGGATGAAATGCAAAGAATTGGGACAGTTTAGTTTGAAAAACTTGAAATAGAGAGGCTCAAAGTAGTGACCAGAATATAATTGGCAGTTTTGACCATTATCACATGTGAGCACAATTTGAGTTTGAAAATCATTTGATTTGTGTTTCTTTGATTCCAAAAGGTGTAACAAGTGTTTAGTAACATTATTCCACTAATTATGAAGACAAGAATGGTCTAGGGTCAAAATTTATAAAAATGGCATAAGCCATATGTGAGGGTTTTGTGAATTTCTAACTTTTATTCTTTTTTTTTTCTTTGCTTCATTTTGACAAGAGTGAGGTTTATTTGGTGTTAGATTGAGTTAGGTGAAAGGTTCAAACCATTTTGAGGCAATGAAGGTGGCTAGGTCAAGATTTGATAATTTGGCCACAACACATGAGAGGTGACATGTCAATTTTTCCTATTCTTGTAATGTGCTCCCCTTGCTTCACTTGGGCAAGGTTGAGGGTCAATTTAGGGTTAGATTAGATTTAGAGATGGTTTCACACCATTTAGTCAAAGTAGAAGTGCCTAAGACAAGAATTGGTGAAAATGGCTATGTGTCACATATGCCTCTATGAATATGTGGCATTTGATTTTTAATTTGACTAGGCTTGACCCAATTGATGTTGTTGAGTGTTGAAATGGTATATAGGAGTGATCCAACCATTCACTACAAGTCTTAGGGTCAAGATCCTCAATTTCACAAATTTGGTATTTTGCTCGCATATGCCTCTATGGCATTATTACTTTCTTTTTAAAATCTTTTGTTTCACTTTGGATTGGGTTTGAGAAGTACTAGATAAGGTTTATGAAGGTTTTCCAATCCTCTAAATAAAGTAGAAAGGCCTAGGGTAAAGTTTTACAAAAATAGCCATAGGCACATATGCCTCTATGCATATGTTTGATTTTATTTTGTTTCACACTTGAATTGGTTGGTAAGTGCTTTGTTGAGGTATTTCAATTCATCTACTCAAGGTAGACAAGGCAAAGCTCATCATTTTCAACAAGTGTCTATAGGCTTGCATATGCCTTTTTCTTAAATAAGATCTTTTCTTTTTATTTTATTTTTCAAAGATTGATGACAAGAGGGATGAGGTTTAGGGTTTAGTAAGTTTTGCAAGGGTTCACCACCATTTGAGCAAAGTAAGAAAAGTGGAGTTTCAAAATCTCCATATTAGGGCTATAGGCCCACATATGTATTTTTCTTCTATTTTGGTTTCTCAAAATAGATCCAAAGGATTTTTGAGGAGGTTAGGGTTTAGGGTTTTTCTTATTTGATTTCTTTCTCTTTTAATTTTATTTGGTTTGTGATCTTCACTTGATCAATTTAGGGTTTTAGGGTTTATCACATAAGCATAATAACACTCATCATGGCAAAAACACAAGTAATAGGTATGCGCACTAAGCATAGCACTCTATGTAAGAAAAGTTTTTGTTGGTTCTCATTTTTGGAAAAAGGAAATTCATTTTCTCGTTGTTTTGAAATTTGGGGTGTTACAAACCCTTCCCCTTTAAACAAATCTCGTCCCGAGATTTTAAGAAAAGTTAGGTTCCTAAGAGAGATTGGGCGATAGGATTTAGCAGGGAACATACTTGGCATGTGATACGTCTCCGACGTATCGATAATTTCTTATGTTCCATGCCACATTATTGATGTTATCTACATGTTTTATGCACACTTTATGTCATATTCGTGCATTTTCTGGAATTAACCTATTAACAAGATGCCGAAGTGCCAGTTCCTGTTTTCTGCTGTTTTTGGTTTCAGAAATCCTAGTAACGAAATATTCTCGGAATCGGACGAAATCAACGCCCAAGTTCCTATTTTCACCGGAAGCATCCAGAACACACGAGAACCGCCAGAGAAGGGGGACAGGGCCACCAAAACACACCCCGGCGCGGCCGTGGGGGGGGCGCGCCCCCCTATAGTGTGGGCCCCCTAGAAGCCCTCCTGCGCCGCCTCTTCGCCTATATAATGCCCCTGGATCGAAAACCCTGATACGTTCGACGAAAACCACAGAAACCTTCCAGAGCCGCCGCCATCGCGAGGCCAAGATCTGGGGGACAGGAGTCTCTGTTCCGGCACGCTGCCGGAGCGGGGAAGTGCCCCCGGAAGGCTTCTCCATCGACACCGGAGCCATCTCCACCGCCGTCTTCACCGCCATCTTCACCGCCATCGCTGCCTCCATGATGAGGAGGGAGTAATCCACCCCCGAGGCTGAGGGCTCCGCTGTAGCTATGTGGTTCATCTCTCTCCCATGTACCTCAATACAATAATCTCATGAGCTGCTTTACATGATTGAGATTCATATGAGTTTTGTATCACAATTCATCTATGTGCTACCCTAGTGATGTTATTAAAGTATTCTATTCCTCCTGCATGGTGTAAAGGTGACTAGTGTGTGCACCATGTGGTTCTTGTCGTAGGCTATGATCATGATCTCTTGTGGATTGTGAAGTTAACTATTACTATGATGGTATTGATGTGATCTATTTGGTTATTTTGATCTATGTTACACTATAAGGTTACTAAAATATGAACATTAATTGTGGAGCTTGTTAACTCCGGCATTGAGGGTTCGTGTAATCCTACGCAATGTGTTCATCATCCAACAAAAGTGTAGAGTATGCATTTATCTATTCTGTTATGTGATCAATGTTGAGAGTGTCCACTAGTGAAAGTGTAATCCCTAGGCCTTGTTCCTAAATACTGCTATCGCTACTTGTTTACTGTTTTACTGCGTTACTACCGCTGCAATACTACCACCATCAACTACACGCCAGCAAGCTATTTTCTGGCACCGTTGCTACTGCTCATATATATTCATACCACCTGTATTTCACTATCTCTTCGCCGAACTAGTGCACCCATTAGGTGTGTTGGGGACACAAGAGACTTCTTGCTTTGTGGTTGCAGGGTTGCATGAGAGGGATATCTTTGACCTCTTCCTCCCTGAGTCCGATAAACCTTGGGTGATCCACTTAAGGGAAAACTTGCTGCTGTTCTACAAACCTCTGCTCTTGGAGGCCCAACACTGTCTACAGGAAAAGGAGGGGGAAGTAGACATTAAGCTATTTTCTGGCGCCGTTGCCGGGGAGGAAAGGTAAAAGGTACTCACACTCCGGATCTCGGCTACTAAGCTATTCTCCGGCGCTATTTCCTTTAGATCCTGCAATTGCATCTTTTTGTTTCTTGTTTACACTAGTTTGGCATAATGGACAAGAATGATCTTCTTATTCTATTTCCTGATTTAAAACATGGATTGTTTGATGCGAAAATTAAAAAACCTATGGAATCTTATTTGCATGCTAGTAGTAATATTAGTATGAATGCTTTGAACACCATTGTTGATAATGATATAGAAAATTCTAAGCTTGGGGAAGCTGGTTTTCATGATCTTTTTAGTCCCCCAAGCATTGAGGAGAAAATTTTCTTTGATGATACTTTGCCTCCCATATATGATGATTATAATGATAGTGGTCTTTTGGTGCCACCTACTATGGAGAGTGAATTTGATTATGATTACAATATGCCTCCTATATATAATGATAGCTACTTTGTTGAATTTGCTCCCGCTACAACTAATAAAATTGATTATGCTTATGTGGGTAGTAATAATTTTATGCATGAGACTCATGATAAGAATGCTTTATGTGATAGTTATATTGTTGAGTTTGCTCATGATGCTACTGAAAGTTATTATGAGAGAGGAAAATATGGTTGTAGAAATTTTCATGTTACTAAAATACCTCTCTATGTGCTGAAATTTTTGAAGCTACACTTGTTTTATCTTCCTATGCTTGTTACTTTGCTCTTCATGAACTTGTTTATTTACAAGATTCCTATGCATAGGAAGCATGTTAGACTTAAATGTGTTTTGAATTTGCCTCTTGATGCTCTCTTTTGCTTCAAATACTATTTCTTGTGAGTGCATCATTAAAACTGCTGAGCCCATCTTAATGGCTATAAAGAAAAGAACTTCTTGGGAGATAACCCATGTGTTATTTTGCTACAGTACTTTGTTTTATATTTGTGTCTTGGAAGTTGTTTACTACTATAGCAACCTCTCCTTATCTTAGTTTTGTGTTTTGTTGTGCCAAGTAAAGTCTTTGATAGAAAAGTAAGTACTAGATTTGGATTACTGCGCAGTTCCAGATTTCTTTGCTGTCACGAATCTGGGTCCACCTCCCTGTAGGTAGCTCAGAAAATTAAGCCAATTTACGTGCATGATCCTCAGATATGTACGCAACTTTTATTCAATTTGGGCATTTTCATTTGAGCAAGTCTGGTGCCATTTTAAAATTCGTCAATACGAACTGTTCTGTTTTGACAGATTCTGCCTTTTATTTCGCATTGCCTCTTTTGCTATGTTGGATGAATTTCTTTGATCCATTAATGTCCAGTAGCTTTATGCAATGTCCAGAAGTGTTAAGAATGATTGTGTCACCTCTGAACATGTTAATTTTTAGTGTGCACTAACCCTCTAATGAGTTTGTTTCGAGTTTGGTGTGAAGGAAGTTTTCAAGGGTCAAGAGAGGAGGATGATATACTATGATCAAGAAGAGTGAAAAGTCTAAGCTTGGGGATGCCCCGGTGGTTCACCCCTGCATATTCTAAGAAGACTCAAGCATCTAAGCTTGGGGATGCCCAAGGCATCCCCTTCTTCATCGACAAATTATCAGGTTCCTTCTCTTGAAACTATATTTTTATTCGGTCACATCTTATGTGCTTTGCTTGGAGCGTCTGTATGCTTTTATTTTTGTTTGTGTTTGAATAAATTGGATTACATCATGCTTGTGTGGGAGAGAGACACGCTCCGCTGTTGCATATGAACACATGTGTTCTTAGCTTTTAGTATTCAAGGCGAAGTTTCTTCTTCGTTAAATTGTTATATGGTTGGAATTGGAAAATGATACATGTAGTAATTGCGATAAATGTCTTGGGTAATGTGATACTTGGCAATTGTTGTGCTCATGTTTAAGCTCGTGCATCATATGCTTTGCACCCATTAATGAAGAAATACATAGAGCATGCTAAAATTTGGTTTGCATATTTGGTTTCTCTAAGGTCTAGATAATTTCTAGTATTGAGTTTGAACAACAAGGAAGATGGTGTAGAGTCTTATAATGTTTTCAATATGTCTTTTATGTGAGTTTTGCTGCACCGGTTCATCCTTGTGTTTGTTTCAAATAACCTTGCTAACCTAAACCTTGTATCGAGAGGGAATACTTCTCATGCATCCAAATCCTTGAGCCAAACAACACTATGCCATTTGTGTCCACCATACCTACCTACTACATGGTATTTCCTGCCATTCCAAAGTAAATTGCTTGAGTGCTACCTTTAAACAATTCAAAATTTATCACCTCTGATTTGTGTCAATGTTTTATAGCTCATGAGGAAGTATGTGGTGTTTATCTTTCAATCTTGTTGGGCAACTTTCACCAATGGACTAGTGGCTTCATCCGCTTATCCAATAATTTTGCAAAAAGAGCTGGCAATGGGATTCCCAGTCCCAAATTAATTAACAAAAATAGACACTCCTCCATGGTATGTGATCGTTGGACGGCACCCGAAGGATTCGGTTAGCCATGGCTTGTGTAAGCAAAGGTTGGGAGGAGTGTCATCATAATAAAACTAAAATAAAAAGGCACTCCTTCATGGTATGAGATTGTTGGCAGGCACCCGAAGGATTCGGTTAGCCATGGTTTGTGAAAGAAAGGTTGGAAGGAGTGCCACACAAAAATAAAATAAAATGGGAGCCGCTCTTTGAAGGTTTGTCTGGCAAGGGGGTTAGAGTGCCCACTACCATTCGTTGACAACAACAAACACCTCTCAAAACTTTACTTTTATGCTCTCTATATGTTTTCAAAATCAAAGCTCTAGCACAAATATAGCAATCGATGCTTTTCCTCTATGGAGGACCATTCTTTTACTTTTAATGATGAGTCAGTTCACCTATTTCTCTCCACCTCAAGAAGCAAACACTTGTGTGAACTGTGCATTGATTCCTACATATTTGCATATTGCATTTGTTATATTGCTTTGCATTGACAACTATCCATGAGATATACATGTTACAAGTTGAAAGCAACCGCTGAAACTTAATCTTCCTTTGTGTTGCTTCAATACCTCTACTTTGAATTATTGCTTTATGAGTTAACTCTTATGCAAGACTTATTGATGCTTGTCTTGAAGTGCTATTCATGAAAAGTCTTTGCTATATGATTCACTTGTTTACTCATGTCATATACATTGTTTTGATCACTGCATTCACTACATATGCTTTACAAATAGTATGATCAAGGTTATGATGGCATGTCACTCCGTAAATTATACGTGTTATCGTTTTACCTGCTCGGGACGAGCAGAACTAAGCTTGGGGATGCTGATACGTCTCCGACGTATCGATAATTTCTTATGTTCCATGCCACATTATTGATGTTATCTACATGTTTTATGCACACTTTATGTCATATTCGTGCATTTTCTGGAATTAACCTATTAACAAGATGCCGAAGTGCCAGTTCCTGTTTTCTGCTGTTTTTGGTTTCAGAAATCCTAGTAAATAATATTCTCGGAATCGGACGAAATCAACGCCCAAGTTCCTATTTTCACCGGAAGCATCCAGAACACACGAGAACCGCCAGAGAAGGGGGACAGGGCCACCAAACCACACCCCGGCGCGGCCAGGGGGGGGGGGGGGGCGCGCCCCCCTATAGTGTGGGCCCCCCAGAAGCCCTCCTGTGCCGCCTCTTCGCCTATATAAAGCCCCTGGATCGAAAACCCTGATACGTTCGACGAAAACCACAGAAACCTTCCAGAGCCACCGCCATCGCGAGGCCAAGATCTGGGGGACAAGAGTCTCTGTTCCGGCACGCTGCCGGAGCGGGGAAGTGCCCCCGGAAGGCTTCTCCATCGACAACGGAGCCATCTCCACCGCCGTCTTCACCGCCATCTTCACCGCCATCGCTGCCTCCATGATGAGGAGGGAGTAATCCACCCCCGAGGCTGAGGGCTCCGCTGTAGCTATGTGGTTCATCTCTCTCCCATGTACCTCAATACAATAATCTCATGAGCTGCTTTACATGATTGAGATTCATATGAGTTTTGTATCACAATTCATCTATGTGCTACCCTAGTGATGTTATTAAAGTATTCTATTCCTCCTGCATGGTGTAAAGGTGACTAGTGTGTGCACCATGTGGTTCTTGTCGTAGGCTATGATCATGATCTCTTGTGGATTGTGAAGTTAACTATTACTATGATGGTATTGATGTGATCTATTTGGTTATTTTGATCTATCTTACACTATAAGGTTACTAAAATATGAACATTAATTGTGGAGCTTGTTAACTCCGGCATTGAGGGTTCGTGTAATCCTACGCAATGTGTTCATCATCCAACAAAAGTGTAGAGTATGCATTTATCTATTCTGTTATGTGATCAATGTTGAGAGTGTCCACTAGTGAAAGTGTAATCCCTAGGCCTTGTTCCTAAATACTGCTATCGCTGCTTGTTTACTGTTTTACTGCGTTACTACCGCTGCAATACTACCACCATCAACTACACGCCAGCAAGCTATTTTCTGGCACCGTTGCTACTGCTCATATATATTCATACCACCTGTATTTCACTATCTCTTCGCCGAACTAGTGCACCTATTAGGTGTGTTGGGGACACAAGAGACTTCTTGCTTTGTGGTTGCAGGGTTGCATGAGAGGGATATCTTTGACCTCTTCCTCCCTGAGTTCGATAAACCTTGGGTGATCCACTTAAGGGAAAACTTGCTGCTGTTCTACAAACCTCTGCTCTTGGAGGCCCAACACTGTCTACAGGAAAAGGAGGGGGAAGTAGACATTAGCATGTTCTGAGGTGCTTCTTGAGCTTTGGTGGCAGTCATGTTGTAGTAGCGGCCGTTGTTGTTCTGGTTCTTTCTTGCGGCAAAGCGGCGTTGGTTCTGAGCAGGTGCAGCGGTGTTGCCGGCAATCTTGGCGAGTCTCTTGGGGCACATGGTACTTGCTGAACTTGAGCTTGAAATCCTCCCAAGTCATGAACTGACCTCCGTTCATGGCACGAGTGCTTGTCCACCAAGCGCGGGCTGGTCCGGCGAGATAGTGGGTTGCAAACAAAACCTTCTCATTTGCTTCCACTCCAGCTACCTCCAAGTTGTTCTCCATAGTCTGGAGCCAGTCGTCGGCGTCGAGGGGCTCTTCGGTCTTGTTGAAGATGGGTGGGTTGGTGTTCTGAAAGTTCTTCAGTTTTGACCCAGGGTGGTCGTGGTTTCCATGGCCGTTGTTGTTCTGAGCAAGCTGTTGCAGTGCAGCAATGTTGGCTTGGCGTTTAGCTCTCTCGGCTTCTCGGTCGGCAAGCAGGGTTTGCAGCAGTTGCATCATCGCGTCATTGGTGCGATTGGGAGGGGCCATCTGAACATCGGAGTGGATGATAAGATAAGAGGGAAATTTCTACGGTTTGTTTGAATTAAAGTTCACGAAATTCAAAACTTGAAAATTCGAGTAGTGTTGAGGGGGTATAACCAACAACACTTTTTCAATCATACCAAACATCACACATTACAAAGCTAACACACCGTTGGTTTGAAGAACCATTCATTCGCTCTACGATACAAGGGGATCCTGATACAACTCACACCTACTTAAGTGATGGAGTGATACTACTCTTCGGGGTGGAGTCTTCGTCTTCACGGGTAATGTGCTTGGTGAGAGGCGAGGGCGTTGTCTAACTCCTTGCGGGTCTTGTACAGCATGAAGTCGAGGTGGGCTACATAATGGTTCATCTCCGTGTGCGGGGGCATGGTCATTGGTCTTCCGGTGGGGTCATGTCTTGGGTAGTAGATGAAGCGAGTGTTCTTGATCTTGTTCTCATTCTGTCCACACAAACGGGCAATTGATTCTTGCATTGCTCTGACTAGTCCTTCCTTCCAGGTGTTTCCCGTTACAGAAAACCATATGGTTTCCCATATTGGGGCTCCAAGCTTTCTTCGTAGGTCTGCAGAAACTTCCCACCGAGGTGGTCCTCCGGAGTGATTGTTGAGGGGTGTTCCAAAGAACTCGGGATACGGGCATCCTAGACAGTCCACTAGTTGCTTCAAGTCTTTTTCGAACATCAGATTTCCTCCGTGACCAAGCTGATAGATCTCCCATTTGTACTCCATCTGTGAGCAATGAGGATGAGTAAGTTAAAGAAGTGGTCAAGTGTGTAAAGTTTTATGTAGTTCTCAAAGGAAAAGTAGAGCATGAAATTCTCATTTTTCAAAAGATCTCAAGGATAAGAGTGGGAATAAGTTTTCATAAATATTCACTCCATTTGTTTTGAAACTAAGTTTTTCATACGTCCATTCTAACTAGGGTCTCCTAAGGTCAAACAATGGCTCTGATACCAACTTGTCAACACCCGGATTTTTAGGTCCAGATGCCTGTTACGCCATACATCGCAATCCCAGGAATATTGTTGTTGCGAGACATAACAGTTGAATATCATAAGTCATCATTCATTACATACCATAGTCGTCTTACAACTCGAGATCACATGATCCAATATTACACAAATAGTTGATCTATTGATCAACGGACACAAAGTTCATAGTTTCATAGCGGAAGCGTAAATAGAAGGGACTCTCTAGTCCACAGGCCAACGTCTGACGTCAGAAGATTCCCTAGTTGTCGTAGGCGCCCTGCTGGTCGTCATCTTGATAGTTCTGCTCCTCTTCATAGTCTGGCCATTTGAATAGCCAAGGACACAGCCGTGAGTACTTTAAAGTACTCGCAAACTAAAACTAATGTAAGTGCTAACAATTCAAGGGGTGCCAAGCTCTAGTTTATTTTGCATAAAGCCAATTTTAGTTCACAAACATTTTAGTAAACAACTCCTCATGTGCTAACTAACTCAAGTGGGAACATTAGTGTCATTCCCACAACTCCGTTGTGATTCAAAGTCAATGTCACCTTTCAAGTTCAAAATCACAAGTCACCATTCACCATTCATAGTTTTTAGAAAAGTTCTGATGACGGAACAATATGGCCTTCCCAACTGTCCATGACCGCGGACGCGGCTATTCGAATAGGTTTAACTCTGCAGAGGTTGTACACTTGTGCCACAACAATTGCAATAGCTCGTCAGGGGTAACTGGCCCTGATTTATCGTACGCAGTACGCGAACTATCAATCCTAACCTTTCATTTACATACCCTAGTATAGGCACCTCTCCCCATGAGCTTGGCCTCCCGGTGAAAGCAAACCGCCAACCCGGGAACTGCACAGGGCTTGGCCGTACAATTCACCTCAATTCACGTCATTTCACTTTCAACGGAGGCAGCCTCGGCATAACCCCTATGACGCTTGTTCAGAGGGAACCCATACTAAGACACCTAAATTTCCAGCTAAGCCTTACCCAGATTCAGGTATTGTGGGGGTACTTGTAAAATTGGAATGGTATCGCATCCGAACCCAACCATCAGTTTTTGTAAAGTTCACCAAGTCATTCACAGATCATATTCACCTTCAAAATCTTTCAAAGAGAATGACTCATCATTCCAAGGTTTTCAAAGTCATTTCATTTCACAAGTTCCCAACTAAGGTAGTCAATTTTAATTTAGCACTAGCATCTAAGTATGAGGGGTGCTAAATACTTTGCTTTGCTTCTAGGATAACCTTGATACTTTTGTACTAATCCAATACTAATCAAGTGAATCATAAATCAAAAATTACTTTGATAAAACAAAAGTAAATAAATCTTGTAAAGTAAAACTGGGAAATAGGATCATAAGCATAAAGTAAATGGGGTAATGCCTTGCTCATGGTGAGCTTTGCACTTTGCAAGAGTATTATCATGCATTGGTGTTAGCTTGCAACATTATAACTTGCAATAGTCTAGCTTGCATTGGTAATAGCTTGCCTTGGTTGGTGATGTGATCAAAGTTTTCTTGCTCTTCCTCTTGGTAGAACACCTCTTCCTCTTGATAGTCTCCGGTACTAGAGTCGAAAATACAATACGGGATACACAATCATCATACCAAACTTATTTACTAAACTAAGCACACACATGATTCACACAACTTAAACTAGCATCACACCTTACTATTAAGTTGGTGAATGTGTTTTTCTTATTTAAGAAAAATAATTTCCTCTCATACTAACTTAGGTGTTACTTTTAATTACTTAGAGAAATAATTTCCTCTCATTATCTTATTAAGATTTAATTTGTCTTATGAATAATAGATGACCTAGGTTGACCAAAGTCAACCTCTTCATACTTATCATCTGAGAAAATGATTTAAATGAGGTTCCATACCTCATACAATTTAATACTAACATGGTAGTGATTTAATGTCACCAAATAACTCAATATGAGATTTTATAGAACATGGTCACTCCTCATGTTGAATTACTTGAGAACAAGATTTAAATGAGAGGAATACCTCTCATATGATTTAACACATAGTTGTAACTAAGTTAACAACTACTATTGAGGTGATTTAATATCATCAACAATTCATTTGAGACATATATGACCAGAGTCTCTACCTCATTTTGAATTGTTCATGACAAGATTTAAGTGAGATAAAAACTCCTCCATGATTTATTAATAGTTTTGGACAATATCTTTGACTAGAAATAGTCATATAGTCCTTTAATTCATCTAGGCCATGATCATTCAAAGTAAGCATGGTATATTTTTGCATAAACAATTAGTACAAGTGTAATGTGATTTATAGGAGTTGGAATTAACTTAAAATCATTTGTGGTTGATTTTTAATAATTATTCTAAGGCAGAAAAGTCCCTGTCTTGTTTATTTTGCTACATTAATTCTATAAAGAATTTCAATGTGAGACCAGTGTGGTTGGATCAAGCATTTCATAAGCTTTCCAACAATATAAAATTTGTTGAATTTTGTGCAATAGATTTGATTCTATTAAAATTTGAAAAAGCATCTGTGAGCTATTTGAATTAAAACTGAATTTGAGATTTGAATCTAAACGGGCCGGTGGGAAACGAAGTGGGCCGATTTGTTTGAAAAGCAGGAAGGCCAGCCCAGTAACGTTTTCGGGCCAGCTGACAGAAGGGGCCCGCGCGTCAGTGACTGTTTTCCTTACCGAAACGGTACGCCGCGTCGACCGTTGGATTAGAGCACGATCGGACGACTGTGGATCGTCGTCACCGTCGGGGGAGAAGAGCTTGCTGCTCCGGCGAGGTAGGGGGTCGGCAGCGCGACGGAGGTTCCCGCGGGGCTCTGCTGGGTGCGAGGCGACGTTGTCGACGGTGTAGAGGCTCCTGGTAGCAGTGGCGAGGCTCGGGGCGGCGTGGATCGGCGACGATGATCTGCGGGCTCCGGCGGAGGTGATCTTGTGATTCCGGCAGTGGAGGCAGTAATTGGACGAGCTACGGTGGTGAGGAGGATCAGTGAGGAGAGGGGAGTCGAATGGTGTGAAGGGAGCGTGCTGGGAGTGGCTCTATTTATAGTGTCGAGGTGTGCCGTGGGGTGCTGGGAAGGGGTAAGCCTGGCGCGGCGTCTCCGGCGAGGGATAGGGCTAGGCGACGGCAGGGCGAGGTAGGTGAGGTCGAGGCGAAGCTATGGAGCTAGGGAACGAGGTGGGGGACGGCCAGATGGGTGCGTGCAATGGCGAGCTCTGGCGGCACGGACGCGAGAATCCGACGATGCGGTCGTCGGCGACAGGCGACGCGAGGACATGGGTCCATGTCTGGCGAGTTCCTGGCGAGGTGGCGGAGCTCAAAGCGCAGCTAGGGGGTCCGGGGGAGGCGTCGAGTGCTGGGGCGGCGTGTGCTCTGCGCGCGTCCACGGGCGCGTGCACGATGTCCTCGGCATGGCCCTGGGCGCTCTGGGCACGACGCGTGCCATCACTGTGGGCTTCTCCTCCGGCAATGGCGGGCAAATGTGTGTTGAGGGGAGCCAGGGGGAGTAGAGGGACAAGGTTGGTCAAGCTAGGGAGGGGAGGATCTAGGGTTGGCATGTCCAAGGGTGACATGGCCGGCATGGCCTTGCCATGGCTATGTGTGGCCTCCATTTAGGGTTTCTGTGCTGCTGTGAGGAAGAGAGGGGACAAGGGGACAGGGTAGAGTAGTTAGGGGCATTAGGGTTGGGGGTAGAGTCCCTATTTGACATAGTGTTAAATAGTACCATAATGAGGAAATTGCAAATTTGTCCAAATTTAAATGAGTTCAAATGGTTGACTAAATTGAAATGTGTGTGTTTAGTTAAGTTACAAATGACCAGAGAAGATGAGGTGTGGTGGTGGAAATTCTAGATTCAAAGTATTGCAAAATTTGCTAAGTGTGAGATTGTTGAGTATGATAAAATGTTCCAACTTTGGATGAGCATAGTTTTTGATCCAAGATGAATTTGACATGGTGATCTTTACCAAAGTTGTTTTCCTTCATGTGCTCTTGGATGACATGGAAAGAATTGGGACAGTTTAGTTTGAAAAACTTGAAATAGAGAGGCTCAAAGTAGTGACCAGAATATAATTGGCAGTTTTGACCATTATCACATGTGAGCACAATTTGAGTTTGAAAATCATTTGATTTGTGTTTCTTTGATTCCAAAAGGTGTAACAAGTGTTTAGTAACATTATTCCACTAATGATGAAGACAAGAATGGTCTAGGGTCAAAATTTATAAAAATAGCATAAGCCATATGTGAGGGTTTTGTGAATTTCTAACTTTATTCTTTTATTTTTCTTTGCTTCATTTTGACAAGAGTGAGGTTTATTTTGTGTTAGATTGAGTTAGGTGAAAGGTTCAAACCATTTTGAGGCAATGGAGGTGGCTAGGTCAAGATTTGATAATTTGGCCACAACACATGAGAGGTGACATGTCAATTTTTCTTATTCTTGTAATGTGCTCCCCTTGCTTCACTTGGGCAAGGTTGAGGGTCAATTTAGGGTTAGATTAGATTTAGAGATGGTTTCACACCATTTAGTCAAAGTAGAAGTGCCTAAGACAAGAATTGGTGAAAATGGCTATGTGTCACATATGCCTCTATGCATATGTGGCATTTGATTTTTAATTTGACTAGGCTTGACCCAATTGATGTTGTTGAGTGTTGAAATGGTATATAGGAGTGATCCAACCATTCACTACAAGTCTTAGGGTCAAGATCCTCAATTTCACAAATTTGGTATTTTGCTCTCATATGCCTCTATGGCATTATTACTTTCTTTTTAAAATCTTTTGTTTCACTTTGGATTGGGTTTGAGAAGTACTAGATAAGGTTTATGAAGGTTTTCCAATCCTCTAAATAAAGTAGAAAGGCCTAGGGTAAAGTTTTACAAAAATAGCCATAGGCACATATGCCTCTATGCATATGTTTGATTTTATTTTGTTTCACACTTGAATTGGTTGGTAAGTGCTTTGTTGAGGTATTTCAATTCATCTACTCAAGGTAGAAAAGGCAAAGCTCATCATTTTCAACAAGTATCTATAGGCTTGCATATGCCTTTTTCTTAAATAAGATATTTTCTTTTTATTTTATTTTTCAAAGATTGATGACAAGAGGGATGAGGTTTAGGGTTTAGTAAGTTTTGCAAGGGTTCACCACCATTTGAGCAAAGTAAGAAAAGTGGAGTTTCAAAATCTCCATATTAGGGCTATAGGCCCACATATGTATTTTTCTTCTATTTTGGTTTCTCAAAATAGATCCAAAGGATTTTTGAGGAGGTTAGGGTTTAGGGTTTTTCTTATTTGATTTCTTTCTATTTTAATTTTATTTGGTTTGTGATCTTCACTTGATCACTTTAGGGTTGTAGGGTTTATCACATAAGCATAATAACACTCATCATGGCAAAAACACAAGTAATAGGTATGAGCACTAAGCATAGCACTCTATGTAAGAAAAGTTTTTGTTGGTTCTCATTTTTGGAAAAAGGAAATTCATTTTCTCGTTGTTTTGAAATTTGGGGTGTTACAGTCTTCCTTGTTGTTCAAACACTTTACCCAAAAATATCTAGACTTTAGAGAGACCAATCATGCAAACCAAATTTTAACAAGCTCTACAGTAATTCTCCATTAATAGGTTCAAAGTACATGATGCAAGAGCTTAAACATGATCTATTTGAGAACTCAAAACAATTGCCAAGTATCAAATTATTCAAGACCATATACCAATTACCACATGAAGCATTTTCTGTTTCCAACCAAATAGCAATGAACGAAGCAGTTTTCAACATTCGCCATGAACATTAAAAATAAAGCTAAGAACACCAGTGTTCATATGAACGAGCGGAATGTGTCTCTCTCCCACAAAAAGAATGCTAGGATCCAATTTTATTCAAACACATACAAAAATAAAAACATACAGACGCTCCAAGTAAAGCACATAAGATGTGACGGAATAAAAATATAGTTTCACTAGAGGTGACCTGATAAGTTGTCGATGAAGAAGGGGATGCCTTGGGCATCCCCAAGCTTAGATGCTTGAGTCTTCTTGAAATATGCAGCGATGAACCATGGGGGCATCCCCAAGCTTAGACTTTTCACTCTTCTTGATCACATTATATCATTGACGAGGGAATACCTCGGCAATGCCTACGTATTGTAGACTAGGGTTTCGGGAGAGAGCGACGATGGAGATTCCGGGGACGAGATTAGGCACACGACGTACCCAGCTTCGGGTCCCCTCGGTGGAGGATCCCTACGTGCTGCTAGCAATCCAGTATATGATCATATGTGTGTTTACAGGGTGCCGCCATAGCGGAGCTATGTTGTCTATGTTCTGTCTATATCTTGTCCCCCTTATTTCGGGTGCCCTGGCTAGCTTTATATATGCAACCAGCCTAGGGTTTTACAAGAGTCCTAGTCGACTACTTCTTCGGGTTGCCTTGTTGGGCCTTCTTCATATTAGGTCTTCTCCATATTGGGCCGAGCCAGGTATACTAATAATGGGTACCCGAAGGGTATGCCCATGTCAGTAGCCCCCGAGTTTATAGGGAAGTCGCAGACTTGCGTAGAAACTCCAAGCATAACAATCTCCGAAGTCGAAGAAAAATTCAAGGCGAGGTCCATGCCGCAGATCACGTGTAGCGTAAATGATGTCGACGATTCTTGAAATTATCGGGTGCGCGGCAGCGCTCCCGATGGGAGTAGCCCCCGAGTCTATGGGCAAGTGCTTGCACTTGGGCATAGACTCAAGTTGTACTACTCGATGAAGAATTTGACTGTACTTCTAGGCGCAGCCCCTCTTTTTATCGACTCCTGTTAGAGGACTTAATGAAATCCAACACTCCCGATGGGAGTAGGCTCCACTCGAGTCGTAGAATCGAGTTGAGTCTACAAACATTCATTGTCATAAATGATGTCGAAGTTATTTTTCTAACGGGTGCGCGACCAGCGCTCCCGATGGGAGTAGCCCCCGAGGCTACAGCCAAGTGTTTGCACTTGGGTGTAGGCTCAACTTGCTTGTAATTGACTCCACAATTTTTCCTTTTTCTTGTCGGGAGGGTAAACACTACTCTCGATAAGAGTAGCCCCCGAGCCTATGAGCAGGTGCTTGCACCTAGGCATAGGCTCAAGTTGTACTACTCGATAACGAACTTGGTGCGCCCCTCTTTTTATCGACTCCAAGCCGTTGCTATTTTTATTTGACATCCATATCTATATTGTACAGGGATAATGGTAGTTGAGGCTAGTTCATCTGACGGATCAGGTACTAGTTAACTGCTCTAGTGGCAATCCGCAAAAACCTACTTCAAGATCACGTCCCTGGACATGATCTCGGGATACTGGTGCAAACTTCGACAGGTGCCGCTTAAGGTCTTACCATTCTGTCGAGTCCCAGTCATGTTTTATCGGGTACCTAACGCGTCCGTTAGGATTTTTCTTCGTATCTGTTGATACGGATAAAAGTAGCAGAGCGCAGTCTTCGGCGATGCCACGCCCAGCAGAACGGATCTGGGGTCTTACCTTCGCAAATTTGCGGCATTCAGAAATTGATCGCAACTTTGGCGTTCTGAGAATATATTGTCGAGTGCCTTGTTCGGCTGATGCAATGACCCATTTTGCGGGTTCTTCTATATTTTTCTCTCGGGTTTGATGAGACAGCCGAATATATTGGTTCTTCTATATTGTCGTCAGGCACATCGCCGATGCTCTTGCTCAGAACAAATGACGAGTCAATGGACCCGAAGATTTGTCCATCCTCTTTTTTTTCCCTTTTTTTTCTACTCCTCTTATTTTTTTTTTTTTTTTTTTTGGTTTCTCCTTGATGATAATTTCGTCGAGTTCCTCCCTCAAGAAAATTTCTTCGGGTCCTCCTTGAGGACAATTCTTCGGCACCTCCTTGAGTATAATTCTTCGGCACCTCCTTGAGTATAATTCTACGGCACCTCCTTGAGTATAATTCTTCGGCACCTCCTTGAGGATAATTCTTCGGCAACTCCTTGAATAAAATTTCATTGGGTTCTCTTTTGAAGAAAATTTCGTCGGGTTCTCTCACAATTTTATCGGGTTCCTCCCTGAAGAAGATTTCGTCAGGTGCTATTTTGATTTCGTCGGGTTCCTCCCTAAAGAAGATTTTGTCGGGTTCTCTCTTGAAGAAAATTTCATCGGGTAATCTTTTATATACTTTGAAATTTGCTATCTCCTGCACAAATAAACAAACTTTTTCTATCTTTTCCTTGACTCTCTTTTTCGCATGCAGTGTCAGATGCTCAGATTCAATGATATGTAAAGTGAATATACGCCGCGCAGCCCCCGAGCATCGGGTGCGGCAAAAGTAGATGATAATCAACTTTGTGCAAAATAAAAGAACACTTAGCTTTTTGGGCACGACGAAGTCGATGCATGATGAAGTCTTCGAGTGTAGATAAGAAATCTAGTCAAAGTAGAAACCACCAAATAGCACAAGTGGATGCCGCAAAATTGTTGATGAAGAAATAGCCGAGCCCCCGAGCGCTGCTGGGGTGATGTCATGATTGCTGCTTAGACGCCGTGTCACAGTTGTTACTCGAGGTGAAATCATGATCGAGCCCCCGAGTATTTAGCCATGATGTCGGAGTCGCGGCGTCATATAAGGTGAAGCCATTTAAGATGAATCCATTGTCAATGATATAATATGAGTCCATGAAGATGAATGAAGTATTTGAGATGAATCCATATTGAAGATTGCGCCAGTAAATATGAAGCATATATTAAAGATGAATCCGCCGATAACATAGAGGATGAATCCATTGACCCGAAGAAAATAAATCCAATAATATTCATAAAAGATTAATCCGCTAATATCATAGAGGGTGAATCCATTGACCCGAAAAATCCAGTAATAACCATAGAAGATGAATCCGCTGATATCATAGAGGATGAATCCATTGACCCGAAAAAAATAGTTCCAGTAATAACCATAGAAGATGAATCCGCTGATATCATAGAGGATGAATCCATTGACTCGAAGAAAATAGTTTCAGTAATAACCATAGAAGATCAACCCATTGACCCGGAAAACACATCGGGTGGTATTAAATATGAATCCGCGAGCCGAAGAAAATAAATCCATTGAGACGATGAAGATATATCCAAAGCCGAAGTAGAAATCACCATTGCCGAAGAAAATAAATTCACCAAGTAATTGAATGTATTTGCGGTAACGACGTAATGGCGCACCCCCGAATATTCGGGTATGGCAAAAGTAAACAATAATTAACTCTCGGAAGAGGAACACTTAGCTTTTTATCGGGTGCGACGGAGTCGTTGTGGAAGTAGGTCACCCGGCATATGGAGTCAATGTAACGGACACAGTCGATGCAGCGGAGTCGTGCGGTGTTTAGCCAAAGATATTCGACAAGGTGGAAGTAGTCAGCATGGAAGATAGAATCGTCGAGTTCGCGGTGGGCGAGCTCCCGGGCGAGGTGAGTGCGTGTTTGTCGGATTCACGGCGAGCGAACCCCCGAGCATACAACTAAGTAATTGCAGCTTGTTCCGATCTAATTTTATTGAAGTGCGGAAATCTGCGCGCAAATAACAACACAAGCCGAAAAAATATTTGGCCAAAATGATTTTACTAATAGTAATTAATTGGAAAATAGAACCTGATGGTATTTATGTCGCATGGCGAGTTCGTAATGTTGACTGAAGTGCAAGTTGTCGAGTTTGCAAAGGGCGAGCCTCTCGAACGTGACTGATATCGCCGGGCGGGGCGCGCCGCACGGCATCCAAACCGCGAATGTGCGATTTGATTCTTCCTCAACTGAGTCAATCCGACCAGCTTTAGCAGCGTGTCGCCGAGGTGCTCGTGTGCGGAGCTGAAGTCGCCAAACCTGTATTGCCTCACGTTGATTTGTTCCTCATGCATAAGCCAAAAATAAAGTCAGGGTTTAGTGTATCTGCGCGGATCTTATCTAATTTAAGTAAGGGTAAGCCATGATCATGCAAACTGGAGGATATAAACTAGGCAAATACGAGATATATATTTTATAACCGATCTACATATGCTTTGTCATGTTTAGTATCCGTGCTTTGTCATGTGCCGAACAGCTACGAGAAAGAAGAAACAATACGACTACCATGTGCCAATCAAAGTATATATAAAAAAAATAGAGGAAAGATGTCACCAGTGCTTTGATTAGGCTTCGGTTTGGTTCTATTTTCTTGGACTTGCTCCAATCTCCGTACAAGATCCGTTAGAGGACTGCAAGGTCATGTCCCTGGAGAAACAAAACGCGAGAGCCTCACGTACTGAAGCTGCAACCGAAACAGCGATACAGCGCGACACGATTTGTAGCTGAAGCTTGACAGCGCGACACGATTTGTAGATGAAGCTTGAGCGTATCGAGGCGGATGAACGGAACCGACGAAACCGATCTGGCTGCTTTTGCTTAACGGCGATTGATGTTGATGACCAACTCGACGGATCCCGCCCGGATTACAAAATCCAGTGGCCGCTTTTCCCACAGACGGCGCCAATTGACGAGGGAATACCTCGGCAATGCCTACGTATTGTAGACTAGGGTTTCGGGAGAGAGCGACGATGGAGATTCCGGGGACGAGATTAGGCACACGACGTACCCAGCTTCGGGTCCCCTCGGTGGAGGATCCCTACGTGCTGCTAGCAATCCAGTATATGATCATATGTGTGTTTACAGGGTGCCGCCATAGCGGAGCTATGTTGTCTATGTTCTGTCTATATCTTGTCCCCCTTATTTCGGGTGCCCTGGCTAGCTTTATATATGCAACCAGCCTAGGGTTTTACAAGAGTCCTAGTCGACTACTTCTTCGGGTTGCCTTGTTGGGCCTTCTTCATATTAGGTCTTCTCCATATTGGGCCGAGCCAGGTATACTAATAATGGGTACCCGAAGAGTATGCCCATGTCAATCATCCTCCTCTCTTGACCCTTGAAAACTTCTGCCACACCAAATCCGAAGTAATCTCATTAGAGGGTTAGTGCATAATCAAAAACTCACATGTTCAGAGAGTACACAATCATTCCCAACACTTCTGGACATTACCCAAGGTTACTGAAATTTAATGGAGCAAAGAAATCCACTCAAACACAGTAAAGAAGGCAATGTGAAATAAAAGGCAGAATCTGTCAAAACATAACAGTTCGTAAAGACGAATTTTTTCGAGGCACTTAACTTGCTCAGATGAAAAAGCTCAAATTGAATGAAAGTTGCGTGCATATCTGAGGATCACTCATGAATTTTCGCAGATTTTTCTGAGTTCCCTACAGAGAAATCTACTCAAATTCGTGACAGCTAGAAATCCAAATCTAGTATCAACTTTACTATCAAAGACTTTACTTGGCACAACAATGCAATAAAATAAAGATAAGGAGATGTTGCTACAGTAGTAACAACTTCCAAGACACAACAAAACAGTAGCAAAATAAAAACATGGGTTATGTCCCAAGAAGTGCTTTCTTTATAGCCATTAAGATGGGCTCAGTAATTTTAATGATGCTCTCACAAGTAACAAGAGTTGAAGTAAAAGAGAGCATCAAAAGCAAATAAGAAACACTTTTAAGTCTAACTCACTCCCTATGAAAAGGAATCTTGTAAATAAACAAGTCATGTAAGCATAATGCAATAAGCATAGAAAGATAAAACACGAGTAACTTCAAGATTCTCAACATAAAGAGGGGAAACTTAATATTATTAAGATGCATATAACCATGTTTCCCTCTCTCATAATAACTTTCAGTAGCATCATTGATGAAATCCACAATATACCCATCACTTAAAATATTCTTATCACGGTTCATATGCATAAAAGTATCATTAATTTTGGCATAAGAAAAACTCTTCTCATTAATAGTAATTGGAACAGGATCATTATCAAGAATTTGAACATGGTAAACAAGTTGCATACTAAGGGAATGGTTTTTGGCAATCCCATCATAACTATTACAAGTTTCATAAGGATAATTATAACCTGTGTCATAGCATTCTTTATAATAATTGTCAAAGATTGGAGGCATAGTGTCATCATAAGAAATAGAATAGTTATCTTCCACAGTATGTTCATCTGTAACCATACCATCATTGTTACTAGAAGGAGATGTATCAAACATATAATCATCAGTAGCAAAAGGATTTTAAAACACCTCATCCCCAAGCTTAGAGCTTTCTATATCATTATGGGAGGAAGCATGGATAGTATTGATACTATGGCAATTATTAACATCATAATTTTCAGAATTAGTTTCCCAGAGATTTTCAATATCAAAAGTAGTGTGCTCTTCTAAATCATGATCACTAATGTATGTAAAGGGCATAGGAAGATCATTGTATTCAGATTCATTATCATAATAATCATTAGGAGCAACATACTTACTGTTACCTATCGTTATCTCATACACGCGGGGATATGCCGTTACCTCTTTCTTTTTATTCCCCCTCTTCTTCTTCTTCTTCTTCTTCTTCTTCTTCTTCGTTCCCTTCTTCTTGTTTCCTTCTTTAGGAGGAAGAGGCTTGAAGGGAGGCTTCTCCACATAACCTGATTTATTTCCAGAAACAATAGAAGAAGCTTGGGAGGGTTCCTCCTTTTCATTAATAAGTTCAAAACACACAGCGGTCCTATCATATTTTGGCAAAGTGTCATCTTCTAAAATATTTTGTATGTAAGTATTTGTATGGCAATTATTAATGCAATAAGAAAGACACCCATGCAGGACACTATTATTATCAAGATCACTCATATGTAACAAAGAAATTTTTCTTGATAACTCTTCACACCCCAAAAATAAAGTAAGTTCATCATGCTGATTAGGAAGGATTTCATCATCACAATACAAATTTGCAGCACTCATGGGGTTCAAATTATCATTGGAGGAGCATTGAAAATTAAAATGACCCACTCTATGGCAAAGTTCACAAATAAAAGGATAGAGGGCACAAACTTTTTCACCAAGATCATCTAGAGCCCTAAACCACTTTCTAGTTTTTTCATTCCTATGATGGATACAATATTCATCTTCGATTTGATTAATTCCACAAGGTCTATGCATTCCACAAAAATTAACATGCTTATAAGAAATAGTATTTTCAGAAGTTTGGGCATGTTTATTGAAATCATTAACAACAATTTCATTTCCCATGCAAATGTCTTTGAAAGGTTCATGATACATGTACCAATTTTATTTAGGAACATTAATATGACAAGCAAAGGCTCTATAGCAATCGACCATAATTTGAGGATCAAGACCATATTTAGCACTAAGCTCTTGAAAATCAACAGTTTCAATGAAATACTTAATGCATTCATATTCATAGTTTATACCTGATTCTTTACCTTTGTCGTTCTCCCAATCTTCAGCGTTCTCCTGAATCCGATCAAGAAGGTCCCATTTAAACTCTTCTTTATTGCGCGTGAATGATCCAGAACAAGTAGTATCCAGCAAGGTTTTGTCTTGAAAAGAAAGTCTTGCATAGAAATTATCAATGATGATATTACCAGGAAGCTCATGAATGGGGCATTTGAGCATTTTAGAGACGATCGAGGGGTAGATTTTAGAAAGGGATGTGCACTGCATCGTAAATTCTGAGGAAATTTTGCGCTTTTAAAAAGAAAACTGCATTGAAGGGGGACAAGTTTCTCTCTTGACACCTTACAGGGTTAGGGTTTCGAGAGTGCGATAAAGTTGCATCTCACTTAACTAAATTAGGGTTTTTTAGAAGATCGGAGACTTTGTGCATTACAACTTAAGTTGCATGATTGAATTCAAACAAACTTGTGTTTGAATTTCAAATTCAAACATCATATGAATATCTCATAATTCAAAATTGAGGTAATTCATTAAACAAATTATAATTAATCAAGAATATAAATAGTATAACTATTATACAAAGCTCATTAAGGAAAATTGGAGCTTTATTGATAATCACACAAGATACATTGTCATTTACTATATTCAGAAATGAATTAAGAAATATTACAACACATTACAAGAATTGACTAAACGGAAAAAGAAAAAGAAAGAAAGTTACAATTGAATGATCTATCCTAAAGTACATCACATGATCATCATGGAGATCTTGCTCAAGATGATCTTGATCTTCATTTGGAGCATCACATTGTACCCTGCACACACACAAAGACCAAACCAGGGTTATGCCAAGTGGCATTGCCACTTGGCAGGTTAGCAAAAGAATGTAGAATTGAGTGGATATGACAGGAACCAGCCGAGCTGATCCACTCAGCTGCACAGGCCACACACACACACACACAAGCTGCTCACACAGCTTGAGTGCATGTGCAACAGCAAGCCATGGGTGTGCATGCACAACAGCACACACACACGGCCTGGGAGAGTCACCAAAATGCCAGGCCTTGTTGTCGACCAGAGAAGCAAGGGCAAGGCACATAAAAGCTTTTCATAGCCAAAACCCTAGACATTTCATCGACAACAATTGCTTCTGGGTAAGAACAACAAGAACACAAGAACAGCAAGAACGGGAAGAACAGCCACTGCTGTTCAACCTATCCCAGCAGCCACAGAAATTAATCAAGCACCACAAGCTGGCAAGGAGGAGCAGGGCAAGCAAACCAAACCACCAGAAGCAATCCTCTACACCAACAACTTAATCTAGGAGCTGGAGTGAGGTATAAACAAGAAATCATGGGCAAACATATGTTTTGCTCATAAATAAGCATGTGCATAACACATACACAAGCCAGAGGGTATGATTACCCTGTGTGCATGATCATTTGGTGTTAAACCATTTGATTCTGGCAAAAAGGGGAATAAGCCAGAAGAAAATCATCCTAGGGAAGAAATGGTCAAGCCCAGTGTATTATCACTGAGGCAAACCAAAGAATCCAGCAAGGATTGATCCACAGCTAGCCTAGCCCAACTCACCTAGCACTACATGGTTCACTAACCATCAGACATTAGACAAATCATTGTCTATTTGATTTCAACATCAAAAGCTACTGGCAATCCAACAAAAGGATCACCCAGAAAGCATCTAGTGAGCCACATCAAGCCAACAAGAGGGGAGCTACCCAAAGGCAGTATATGATTACTGCTAGGGTCACCTCAACCACTCAAATAGCCAAACCACCAAGCCCAGCACTTGTATCATTACCCAGATGGGTTCAAAGAGGAGCTAGGGTCCCCAACAGCTGTTTGCATCCCTCTAGCTCAATCAAATAAATTATAAGAGTCATCACTGCAAGCAGTTCATCTCATTTATCCAGTAAACAAGGACAAGCTATACAGATAAATGAAATTCATAAATCACCATTAACTGGAACACTTGCACATGATCCAGAGGATCATTGCAAGCATCAACAGATGCTTGAGCAAGCACCAGCACACACCAGGACAAGCCTGTGTGACACACACACATCACAGGGTGAGCAGCAGTGAGGCACAGGAACAACACAGCAGCTTTTACAAGCAACTGATGATCACAAGATCATCAGAAGCTTGCTGGAGCATGCTACAGCATGCTAGAATCAATTCTAGTATCAATACATGGACCATATAATTAAATCAACCATATAACTTGAACAATTGCATCATAGATAAGTAAATAAAGGCAGTACAATTGTATCCAGAAGCACTCCATCAAGGGATGGAGCTGCCAAGTCAACAGCTAGGCTCAATTGAGCATGTCCATGAATATAAGCACAAGAGGAGCACTGGCACTTGCAAAATGCAAGGATCATGCATCATGATCAAGCCAGAGGCAAGAAATTGCACACACAGGAGAATCAGGAGCAAATTAATTAAGCATAGCATCACAATATGCTCATGAGCAAGAGCTCATGAGTTACAACAGCAAGTTATAGGGAAGAACAAAGACAAAGACAGGTAGCTAGGAACCATGGCAAAGAAGACAAAGAATAAAGATACACATAGCAGTAGAGCAAGCACAACAGCTAGGAGTCATGGCACATGTAGGTAGCAGCAGCTAGCACAGCACCAGAGCAAGCATGGCGCAAAGCACACAGAGGCGTAGCAGCAACAGCATCACGGCATGGCCAGCATCTCCATGAGGGGAGGCAAGGCCAGTAGCCAGAGCTAGACGAAGTGGAGGAGGAGAGAAAGGAGAAGAACAGGGGCACTAACCTGGAGCAGAGCACCACGGCGTCACCGTGGCGGCACAGCGGCACAGGCTGGCCACGGCAGCGCCAAGCCATGGCCAAGCCAGGCGGTCGCCGAGCGCAGAGCTCCAGCGCAACCACAGCGAGGCACACGGCCGCGCCACGGCGCCAGGATCGTCGACGGCGATGAACCGTCGCGGACCACCACGGCCAGGCGAGCAAAGAAGTTGGGGGCGAAACGAGGATGCGACGAAGAATAGATCGACACGGTGGATCTGAAGCACCGTCGAACGGCGGTTCAGATGCGCCACATCTCGTCGGCGGGGATGGCCGGTGGCGGCCGGAGTAATTCGGCGACGGCGCAGGCGACCACGGTGTCGCGGGAGAGAGGAGAGCTAGGGTTCGCGAGAGAGAAGGGGAAGGGGACGGGTGCGTCCGACCGAGCCGGACAGGCGGCTCGGGTTAGGGTTAACCCGCTGGGCCACCCTGACAAGTGGGCCCAGGGGCATTTTAGACTTTTCACAATTCCAATTAAAACGGAAACTTTGAAAATGCATAGTAAATGATAAATATCTCTAAAAAAAATAATTAAAAATATGAAAACTACTCAGGATAAAATTCTCTATCATAATAAAATATGAAAAGGAATTTGTGAAGACAAACAAGATTAAGTCCAAATTTGACGATTAAATTAATCATTTAAATCACACTTTATATTTTCAATAAATAAAAATAAGTCCATAAATGCTTTTGGACTTTAAAAACACCTTGACAACATTTCAAGGTTGTATTTTACCCTAAACAAAGTATCTCTAAATCATTCTTAGTATTAACCTCTCACATGAAATGATAAAAACACCGGAAGGGGGGAAACAACCCTAAAAGTTGAATCATGCATAATTGCTTCTTTAACCATTGCCCTTATCGGACAATGATGTTATTTTTCAGCAACAGAGGACAAGGGTCAGTCCACACCATCCAACTGCAACACTTTGCAGTGTTCAGGCAAGTTCATCACTTGCTCATGTCATTCGAGTATTTTTACCAGATTACTTGCAAAGTACTATGTTTATCACTATTGCATAAAAAACAAAACCACTATTTTCATACTATGAATATGACTAAGTGGTGGGCAATGGAACCATGGATTGTGTTGATATGGTGGAGGTTCCATTGCAAGGGTTTATATCCATCTAGGATTAAACAACAAATGTCGTCCAGTGATTCTTGTGCCGTAAAACTCGTGTTAACCATAAGATCTGAAATGGGACGGACTAGTCAATCGTATTTCCACCTCTTGTACATCAAAGGATGCGCTTACCGTAGCGGTTGTATCTTGCGGAGCAACTTGAGGGTGGGGATCCCACTCTAATTCCCCGCGGTTATGTTGTGCATACCGTAGCAGTTGCGGCTTGCGGAACAACTTGTGGGTGGGGATCCCACACTAAGTCCCCACGGTATTGCGGTCTATGATGGGTTGCAGCTACCGGCGAAGGAGTTTGGTTCGATCCCAGACTGTCGTCGTGGTCGGGGTCCATCCTTAATTGGTATAAGAGGACCGGCGAGGACCCAGGGTCGGGGTATGCAACAAAGGGTGGGTGTGCGAGGCAGCGGAGGAATATGATTGGCTATGACCTTATACCGGGCCTCACACCGAAGGAAATGTGGACGGGAAAGCTGCCCGGTTGGCACCAAGGATAAGATCTCTTATGGGTAAAGCAACACACCTCTGCAGAGTGTAAGGAATCGTGACCTGTCACTCCCTGTTCCGGGATTTGGAACTGCGAACGCTGCCGGAAAGGAACTCCATGAAGTTCTAGTAAACCGGTGAAGGCTGACGGACATAGTTCTTCTGAATAAAAGCAACCTCTTGAAGAAATGTTTATCAAAACCTGCATTGGTATTAGACTTTCTGGTCTGATATCGTAGATAGTGCATTAAACACCTCTTTTCTATAATGAACTTGTTGAGTACGCTCGTACTCATACCACTCTTAAATCCCCTTCTTAGATTGTCTGAATCGACTGGAGGAGGACAACGACGACCCTGAAGGAGCCGAAGTCATCGGCTATGAAGAACCAGACCTCTCCGGAGGTGTTGAAGGTGTAGACTACCTCATAGTCTACGAAACCGGGGAGGGTTCCGGAGGAGAGCAAGCTTAGACCTATCGAGTAGTAGTAGTATCCGAGCAGTACGAACTCTTAGTACTTAACTGCTCGAGGAGAATAAAATGTATAACTTAGTAAGACTCTTATATTGTAAGTTAAGTCGGGTTCGCCTCGAACCCAGGAGTATCCCTCTTAGGACCCAAGAGGAGCTCCGAGATGATATGTACACGTTGCTTGTAATAATAAATAAATGAGTTATGGACATGCTATGTTCTATTGTACTACTCTGAGGGATGTAATATTTGCGGATTGGTACTTCGTGAATGTTATATCAACGACTGGCATACTACAACATGCGGTGGTATGCAGGGTCACCACAGTTGGTATCAGAGCAAAAGCTTTGACCTTAGGTTGGAACCTAGTAAATGGGAGAGAACGTTAGGAGTCAAATAGGATTAGTAAGAATTCTCTAAAAATATGGTGTATATTCACTTGAGAATAAATCAATCATATCTTTTAGTGCGATAATTCTTTATTATCTCTATTATGATGCATCATTACTAATATTATATTCTTTCTATTCTACAGCCAACTATGGCAAGTTCACATTCGGGACGTAACGTGAAAGTGATGGAGTCAACATTGAGTGACTATGACGGAGGACTCGCGTATATTCTTCGTGCCATGTTACTTGAATTTGGGTGCGATCTCCAAATCCAAGTAATGAAATACATGTACTATGACTGTACAGTATTGGCAAAGTGTAGGGTAGGACTAAGACTTCCAGAATCCCTAGGAATGAGTATAGTGATGCCAGCAGGTGAGGCTAGAACCATCCGAACAGCCTACCACATAGCCATAATGAGAGCCATCACTGATATTCGGGAACATAAGACGAAGGAGCTTATTGGTTCCGAATTCGCACACATTCCTCATATGGAGGAGGAAGATGATCCTATGCTTAACCACTTCAAGCTTGCAAAACGCAAACCAGCAGAAGCCGATAAGTACATGGATAACAGCCGCAACTTACTGTCATTGTTCTTTCAGTTGAACCGACATCTGTCGGGGGCAATTGATACAATGTTAGAAGAGTTCACTGAGCCCAAGGAGGAGGCGAAGGGAAAGGAACCAATGGAGAATGAGGTTCACACACCAGTTTATTCAGCTGGTGATTTCATTAGTATTGACCATCCCGAACAACAAACCACACCCATTACACCTAGGTACTTTCCTAGTAGTTCCCACAGAGGATATGAGGGTGGAGAGGAATCCGGAAACCATCAGCGTACCGAGACTCATTGCTGCTTGTGACGGTAAAGCACACGTCCGTTGGGAACCCCAAGAGGAAGGTATGATGCGTACAGCGGCAAGTTTTTCCCTCAGTAAGAAACCAAGGTTATCGAACCAGTAGGAGTCAAGAAGCACGTTGAAGGTTGATGGCGGCGGAGTGTAGTGCGGCGCAACACCAGGGATTCCGGCGCCAACGTGGAACCTGCACAACACAACCAAGATACTTTGCCCCAACTTAACAGTGAGGTTGTCAATCTCACCGGCTTGCTGTAACAAAGGATTAGATGTATAGTGTGGATGATGATGTTTGCAGAGAACAGTAGAACGAGTATTGCAGTAGATTGTATTCGATGTAAGAGAATGGACCGGGGTCCACAGTTCACTAGAGGTGTCTCTCCGTAAGATAAATAGCATGTTGGGTGAACAAATTACAGTTGGGCAATTGACAAATAAAGAGGGCATGACCATGCACATACATGTTATGATGAGTATTGTGAAATTCAATTGGGCATTACGACAAAGTACATAGACCACTATCCAGCATGCATCTATGCCTAAAAAGTCCACCTTCAGGTTATCATCTGAACCCCCTCCAGTATTAAGTTGCAAACAACAGGCAATTGCATTAAGTATGGTGTGTAATGCAATCAACATATACATCCTTAGACATAGCATTGATGATTTATCCCTAGTGGCAACAGCACATCCACAACCTTAGGGGTTGCTGTCACTCCCCCAAATTTAATGGAGATATGAACCCACTATCGAGCATAAATACTCCCTCTTGGAGTTACAAGTATCAACTTGGCCAGAGCTTCTACTAGCAACGGAGAGCATGCAAGATCATAAACAACACATAGATAATAGATTGATAATCAACATAGCATAGTATTCCATATTCATCGGATCCCAACAAACGCAACATGTAGCATTACAAATAGATGATCTTGATCATGTTAGGCAGCTCACAAGATCCAACAATGATAGCACAATTAGGAGAAGACAACCATCTAGCTACTGCTATGGACCCATAGTCCAGGGGTGAACTACTCACACATCACTCCGGAGGCGACCATGGCGGTGAAGAGTCCTCCGGGAGATGATTCCCCTCTCCGGCAGGGTGCCGGAGGCGATCTCCTGAATCCCTCGAGATGGGATTGGCGGCGGCGGCATCTCTGGAAGGTTTTCCGTATCGTGGCTCTCGGTACTGGAGTTATTATCGACGAAGGCTTCTTATAGGCGAAGAGGTAGGTTTAGGGGCGACGCGAGGGACCCACACAGTAGGCCCGCGCGGCCAGGGGCTGGGCCGCGCCACCCTAGCGTGGCGTTGCCTCGTCGCCCCACTTCGTTTCCCTTTCGGACTTCTGGAAGCTTCGTGGAAAAATAAGATCCTGGGCGTTGATTTCGTCCAATTCCGAGAATATTTCCTTACTAGGATTTCTGAAACCAAAAACAGCAGAAAACAGCAACTGGCTCTTCGGCATCTCGTTAATAGGTTAGTACCGAAAAATGCATAAATATGACATAAAGTATGTATAAAACATATGTGTGTATCATCATAAAACAAGCATGGAACATAAGAAATTATCGATACGTTGGAGACGTATCAGCATCCCCAAGCTTAGTTCCTACTCGTCCCGAGTAGGTAAACGATAACAAAGATAATTTCTGAAGTGACATGCTATCATAATCTTGATCATACTATTGTAAGCACATGTAATGAATGCAGCGATTCGAAGCAATGGTAAATACAATGAGTAAACAATTGAATCATATAGCAAAGACTTTTCATGAATAGTACTTTCAAGACAAGCATCAATAAGTCTTGCATAAGAGTTAACTCATAAAGCAATAAATTCATAGTAAAGGCATTGAAGCAGCACAAAGGAAGATTAAGTTTCAGCGGTTGCTTTCAACTTGTAACATGTATATCTCATGGATATTGTCAACATAAAGTAATATAATAAGTGCAATAAGCAAGTATGTAAGAATCAATGCACAGTTAACACAAGTGTTTGTTTCTTAAGATGGAGAGAAATGGGTAAACTGACTCAACATAAAATTAGAAGAATGGCCCTTCGCAGAGGGAAGCATTGATTGCTATGTTTGTGCTAGAGCTTTTACTTTGAAAACAAGAATTTTTTTTGTCAACGGTAGTAATAAAGCATATGTATTATGTAAATTATATCCTACAAGTTGCAAGCCTCATGCATAGTATACCAATAGTGCCCGCACCTTGTCCTAATTAGCTCGGATTACCTGGATTATCATCGCAATACATATGTTTTAACCAAGTATCACAAAGGGGTACCTCTATGCCGCCTGTACAAAGGTCTAAGGAGAAAGCTCGCACTGGATTTCTCGCTTTTGATTATTCTCAACTTAGACATCCATACCGGGACAACATAGACAACAGATAATGGACTCCTCTTTAATGCATAAGCATTTAGCAACAAATAATATTCTCATAAGAGATTGAGGATTGTTGTCCAAAACTGAAACTTCCACCATGGATCATGGCTTTAGTTAGCGGCCCAATGTTCTTCTCTAACAATATGCATACTCAAACCATTCAACTCATGGTAAATCGCCCTTACTTCAGACAAGACGAACATGCATAGCAACTCACATGATATTCAACAAAGGGTAGTTGATGGCGTCCCCAGGAACATGGTTATCGCTCAACAAGCAACTTATAAGAGATAAGATGCATAAGTACATATTCAATACCACAATAGTTTTTAGGCTATTTGTCCCATGAGCTATATATTGCAAAGGCGAAGAATGGAAATTTAAAGGTAGCACTCAAGCAATTTACTTTGGAATGGCGGAGAAATACCATGTAGTAGGTAGGTATGGTGGACACAAGTGGCGTAGTGTTTGGCTCAAGGATTTTGGATGCATGAGAAGTATTCCCTCTCAATACAAGGCTTAGGCTAGCAAGGTTATTTGAAACAAACACAAGTATGAACCGGTACAGCAAAACTCACATAAAAGACATAGTGTAAGCATTATAAGACTCTACACCGTCTTCCTTGTTGTTCGACCCTTACTAGAAAATATCTAGACCTTAGAGAGACCAATCATGCAAACAAAATTTTAGCAAGCTCTATGTATTTCTTCATTAATAGGTGCAAAGTATATGATGCAAGAGCTTAAACATGAGCACAACAATTTCCAAGTATCACATTATTCAAGATATTATACCAATTACCACATATAGCATTTCTCGTTTCCAACCATATAACAATTTAACGAAGCAGTTTCAACCTTCGCCATGAACATTATGAGTAAAGCCTAAGGACATATTTGTCCATATGCAACAGCGGAGCATGTCTCTCTCCCACACAATTAATGCTAGGGTCCAACTTTATTCAAACAAAACAAAAATAAAAACATACAGACGCTCCAAGTAAAGCGCATAAGATGTGATGGAATAAAAATATAGTTTCATTAGAGGAACCTGATAATGTTGTCGATGAAGAAGGGGATGCCTTGGGCATCCCCAAGCTTAGATGCTTGAGTCTTCTTGAAATATGCAGGGATGGACCACCGGGGCATCCCCAAGCTTAGAGCTTTCACTCTCCTTGATCATATTGTATCATCCTCCTCTCTTGATCCTTGAAAACTTCCTCCACACCAAACTCGAAACAACTCATTAGAGGGTTAGTGCATAATCAAAATTCACATGTTCAGAGGTAACATAATCATTCTTAACACTTCTGGACATTGCACAAAGCTACTGAAAGTTAATGGAATAAAGAAATCCATCAAGCATAGCAAAACAGGCAATGCGAAATAAAAGGCAGAATCTGTCAAAACAGAACAGTACGTAAAGACGAATTTTTTAGGTGCACCAGACTTGCTCAGATGAAAATGCTCAAATTGAATGAAAGTTGAGTACATATCTGAGGATCACTCACGTAAATTGGCGGAATTTTCTGAGTTACGTACAGAGCCTACTGCTCAAATTCGTGACAGCAAGAAATCTGTTTCTGCGCAGCAATCCAAATCTAGTATGAACCTTACTATCAAAGACTTTACTTGGCACAAAAATGCAACAAAATTAAGATAAGGAGAGGTTGCTACAGTAGTAACAACTTCCAAGACTCAAATATAAAACAAAAGTGCTGTTGTAAAATCATGGGTTGTCTCCCATAAGCGCTTTTCTTTAACGCCTTTCAGCTAGGCACAGAAAGTGTGTATCAAGTAACATCAAGAGATGATGCATCAACAGCATAATTTGTTCTAATGATAGAATCAAAAGGTAACTTCATTCTCTTTTTAGGGAAGTGTTCCATACCTTTCTTGAGAGGAAATTGATATTTAATATTACCTTCCTTCATGTCAATAATAGCACCAACAGTTCGAAGAAAAGGTCTTCCCAATATAATGGGACAAGATGCATTGCATTCAATATCCAAGACAACAAAATCAACGGGGACAAGGTTATTGTTAACCGTAATGCGAACATTATCAACTCTCCCCAAAGGTTTCTTTGTAGAATTATCAGCAAGATTAACATCCAAATAACAATTTTTCAATGGTGGCATGTCAAGCATGTTATAGATTTTTCTAGGCATAACGGAAATACTTGCACCAAGATCACATAAAGCATTACAATCAAAGTCATTGACCTTCATCTTAATGATGGTCTCCCAACCATCCTCTAAATTCCTAGGAATAGAAGCTTCGCGTTCTAATTTCTCTTCTCTAGCTTTTATGAGAGCATTTGTAATATGTTTTGTAAAGGCCAAATTTATAGCACTAGCATTAGGACTTTTAGCAAGTTTTTGTAAGAACTTTATAACTTAAGAGATGTGACAATCATCAAAATCTAAACCATTATGATCTAAAGCAATGGGATCATTATCCCCAACATTAGAAAAAATTTCAGCAGTTTTATCACAGGCAATTTCAGCAGTTTTAGCAGTTTATAGCTTTTCTGAGGCTTTGCATTAGAAGTAGAAACATTGCCAACACCAATTATTTTACCATTGATAGTAGGAGGTGTAGAAACATGTGAAGCATTAGCATTGCTAGTGGTGGTAATAGTCCAAACTTTAGCTATATTGTTATCTTTAGCATTTTCTTCTTTCTCCCACCTAGCACGCAATTCGGCCATCAATCTTATATTCTCATTAATTCTAACTTGGATGGCATTTGCTGTAGCAAATGACTTAATATCTTTATTTTCATTAGGCATAACTTTCGATTTCAAAAATTCAACATCAGCAGCAAGACTATCGACTTTAGAAGCAAGTATATCAATTTACCCAAGCTTTTCTTCAACAGATTTGTTAAAAGCAGTTTTTGTACTAATAAATTCTTTCAGCATGGCTTCAAGTCTAGGGGGTGTATTCCTATTATTGTTGTAAGAATTCCCATAAGAATTACCATAACCGTTCCCATTATTATAAGGATATGGCCTATAGTTGTTACTAGAATTGTTCCGATAAGCATTGTTGTTGAAATTATTATTTTTAATGAAGTTCACATCAACGTGTTCTTCTTGAGCAACCAATGAAGCTAACGGAACATTATTAGGATCAAAATTTGATCTACCATTCACAAGCATAAACATAATAGCATCAATCTTATCACTCAAGGAGGAGGTTTCTTCAACAGAATTTACCTTCTTACCTTGAGAAGCTCTTTCCGTGTGCCATTCAGAGTAATTAACCATCATATTATCAAGAAGCTTTGTTGCGGCACCTAGAGTGATGGACATAAAAGTACCTCCAGCAGCTGAATCCAATAGGTTCCGTGAAGAAAAATTCAGTCCTGCATAAAAGGTTTGGATGATCATCCAAGTAGTCAGTCCATGGGTTGGGCAATTTTTAACCAAAGATTTCGTTCTTTCCCATGCTTGGGCAACATGCTCAGTATCCAATTGCTTAAAATTCATTATGCTACTTCTCAAAGATATAATTTTAGCAGGAGGATAATATCTACCAATGAAAGCATCCTTACATTTAGTCCATGAATCAATACTATTCTTAGGCAGAGATAGCAACCAATCTTTAGCTCTTCCTCTTAATGAGAAAGGAAACAATTTTAATTTTATAATGTCACCATCTACATCCTTATACTTTTGCATTTCACATAATTCAACAAAATTATTAAGATGGGCAGCAGCATCATCAAAACTAACACCAGAAAATTGCTCTCTTATAACAAGATTCAGTAAAGCAGGTTTAATTTCAAAGAATTCTGCTGTAGTAGCAGGTGGAGCAATAGGTGTGCATAAGAAATCATTATTATTTGTGTTTGTGAAGTCACACAACTTAGTATTTTCAGGAGTACCCATTTTAGCAATAGTAAATAAAGCAAACTAGACAAAGTAAATGCAAGTAACTAATTTTTTTGGGTTTTTAATATGGAGAACGCAAACAAGATAGTAAATAAAGTAAAGCTAGCAAATAATTTTTTTGTGTTTTCTTTTAGTGCAGCAAATAAAGTAGTAAATAAAAGTAAAGCAAGACAAAAACAAAGTAAAGAGATTGGAAGTGGAGACTCCCCTTGCAGCGTGTCTTGATCTCCCCGGCAACGGCGCCAGAAAAAGCCTTGCTGCTTGTGACGGTAAAGCACACGTCCGTTGGGAACCCCAAGAGGAAGGTCTGATGCGTACAGCGGCAAGTTTTCCCCTCAGTAAGAAACCAAGGTTATCGAACCAGTAGGAGTCAAGAAGCACGTTGAAGGTTGATGGCGGCGGAGTGTAGTGCAGCGCAACACCAGGGATTCCGGCGCCAACGTGGAACCTGCACAACACAACCAAGATACTTTGCCCCAACTTAACAGTGAGGTTGTCAATCTCACCGGCTTGCTGTAACAAAGGATTGGATGTATAGTGTGGATGATGATGTTTGTAGAGAACAGTAGAACGAGTATTGCAGTAGATTGTATTCGATGTAAGAGAATGGACCGGGGTCCACAGTTCACTAGAGGTGTCTCTCCGTAAGATAAATAGCATGTTAGGTGAACAAATTACAGTTGGGCAATTGACAAATAAAGAGGGCATGACCATGCACATAGATGTTATGATGAGTATTGTGAAATTCAATTGGGCATTACGACAAAGTACATAGACCGCTATCCAGCATGCATCTATGCCTAAAAAGTCCACCTTCAAGATATCATCCGAACCCCCTCCAGTATTAAGTTGCAAACAACAGATAATCGCATTAAGTATGGTGCGTAATGTAATCAACAAATACATCCTTAGACATAGCATTGATGTTTTAACCCTAGTGGCAACAGCACATCCACAACCTTAGGGGTTGCTGTCACTCCCCCAGATTTAATGGAGACATGCACCCACTATCGAGCATAAATATTCCCTCTTGGAGTTACAAGTATCAACTTGGCCAGAGCCTCTACTAGCAACGGAGAGCATGCAAGATCATAAACAACACATAGATAATAGATTGATAATCAACATAGCATAGTATTCCATATTCATCGGATCCCAACAAACGCAACATGTAGCATTACAAATAGATGATCTTGATCATGTTAGGCAGCTCACAAGATCCAACAATGATAGCACAATTAGGAGAAGACAACCATCTAGCTACTTCTATGGACCCATAGTCCAGGGGTGAACTACTCACACATCACTCCGGAGGCGACCATGGCGGTGAAGAGTCCTCCGGGAGATGATTCCCCTCTCCAGCAGGGTGCCGGAGGCGATCTCCTGAATCCCCCGAGATGGTATTGGCGGCGGCGTCTCTGGAAGGTTTTCCGTATCGTGGCTCTCGGTACTTGAGTTATTATCGACGAAGGCTTCTTATAGGCGAAGAGGTAGGTTTAGGGGCGACGCGAGGGACCCACACAGTAGGGCCGCGCGGCCAGGGGCTGGGCCGCGCCGCCCTAGCGTGGCGTCGCCTCGTCGCCCCACTTCGTTTCCCTTTCGGACTTCTGGAAGCTTCGTGGAAAAATAAGATCCTGGGCGTTGATTTCGTCCAATTCCGAGAATATTTCCTTACTAGGATTTCTGAAACCAAAAACAACATAAAACAGCAACTGGCTCTTCGGCATCTTGTTAATAGGTTAGTACCGAAAAATGCATAAATATGACATAAAGTATGTATAAAACATGTGTGTATCATCATAAAACAAGCATGGAACATAAGAAATTATTGATACGTTGGAGACGTATCACTCATATAGAGAACTCAACAGGTTGGCGTTGGGGGTCAGACACGGGAACCAATAGCGATCCAGTCAGAGGTAATTCTGAGATGGAGGAGGACGCCACAACCCAGTTCCGGAACTATCAGTATAGTAGGGAGACTATGAGGAGTATCCTATACTGATTCAGTCAGATAATGATGGTGGAAATACCTATGGCGGAGTCACAGGGGAGTACACCCGATGGGTGGATTATGATGTATTGAATAATCAGTTCATGAGCACAGATTTCTCCCTGGGATCATCCTCTGATTCCGACTACAAGCCGACGGGAAGACCCTATGTTCCAGATTCTGTCAGGAGGACTACACGTTCGACCGGATAGAAGCCTGGGATGTACCGGGAGTAAAGCACGACTAGAGACCACCATGGGAGGCGAGACTACAATACAGTTGTACCACATGTATTGTAGTATGTAATATTTGTAGAAATTTGTACATATACTTCAATAAGTGAGTTTGCATACTCACATCGTCACTGAGTATTGTAATAAACCACTTAAGTATGTATATACAGGGTATATGTTTTGTATGATTTGGATTTGCTTCTTGATTTCCATTGCGTGACTAGTTCTGTGCACAAAGTTGAGCTAAAAAAAACTTGCGCATGGAGTAACTATGAGTACCACTTTGTGTTGCAGAACTAGGGGGATATGTCGGGAGCGACGGGTGAGGAGAGTGAAGCACAGCGCCTCGAGCGCGAGGCCAAGCAGAAGGAAGAGGCTGATGAAGCAGCCAGAAACCAAATTCCACCACCACCACCACCCATGACGCAACAGAACTTCCTCCAATACATGCAAATGTTGGAGGAAAGGCAACGAGTGACTATGGAGCAGCAAAATAAGTTCTTCCAGGAACTGCTTCAGCAGAACAAGGTGGAAAGGCCAGACAATCAGGGAGTCACTTTGTCGGACTTCCAGAATACCAAGCCAATATCCTTCGCATACGCGCCCGAACCTATGGACGCGGAGGATTGGTTGATGGACACTGAGCGAAAGCTCAATACTGTAGGATGCAACGACCTGGAGAAGGTTAGGTACGCAACACACTTGTTGTGTGGACCCGCCGCATCATGGTGGGATAACATAGTAGCCGTTTATCCGGCTGAAAAGGTGTTTACATGGGAAGAGTTTAAGAGGAAGTTCAGGGAATCCAATATCCCTGAAAGTATCGTGGAACTGAAGCATCGAGAATTTGAAAGTCTCGAGCAGAAAGATAAGGCCATCCTGACTTATGTCAGGGAGTTTTCCAAGTTGACTCGGTATGCCGTTGAGGACGTCAACACCGTGGACAAAAAGAAGAAGAGGTTCTTGCGGGGATTAAGTCCCCAGTTCAAGGTACAGCTCAGAATGATGAGAGCTACCGAGTTCCAGAAGTTGGTGGATGCAGCCATCACTCTTGAAGATGATTTCAAGAAGCTGCAAGAAGAGAAAAGGAAGAAGGCTAAATTTGAGCCTAAGAGATATGTCAGCAACAAGTCTAATACTGGCTTGAGTTTCAAGCCAAGGTACAACAACAACCACAACAACAACAACAACAACAACTGCAGGAGGAATCAAGGATTCCAGGCCGCAAACCAGATCGTTTGCCGCATCTGCGGATTTAAAGGACATGCCTCGAAGGATTGTCGTAAACCCAGAATCATTTGTTTTGGGTGTCGTCAGGAAGGGCACATGATGAAGGATTGCCCTAATAAAAAGAATGGAGGAGGTTAGTCAGGAGGAGGAAATAGAAGCGGGGGCAACAGAGGGAATTGGAAGAACAAGAAACCCTTCGGCAAGTTGAACTGCACCAGCTTGGAGGAGGTGGTGAACTCCGATCAGGCAGTGATAGGTACGCTTCAGATACTTACTCATCCTGGCAAAGTACTTTTTTATACTGGTGCAACTACATCATTCATTTCTCAGCAATTCATCATCAAACATGGGATTAGTTGCACTAAGTTAGATACACCCATAACCATACTTTCTGCGTGGGGAACGATAGTAGTAACCCATACCAAACAAGGACATGTCATTATGATCAATAAGTGTGCGTTTGACGCAGACCTTTTCATTTTACCGATGAAGGACATTGATGTCATTCTTGGTATGAATTGGTTAGAGGCAAATGGAGCCTTGATAGACTGTGTGAACAAAACAGTGTCGTTGAAAAGCCCCGATGGAAGTAGAATGATCTGCCAAGGAGATAAGCATACCCAGATTGAAGTAGAGCTACAGTTGAATAGCATGAAGGAAGTAAAGTTGGAGGATATACCTGTAGTGAATGAATTTCAGGATGTTTTTCCTAAGGAATTACCTGGAATGCCACCAGATAGGGAGATAGAGTTAACTATCGACCTAATTCTAGGAACAGCTCCGATTGCTAAAGCACCATACAAGATTGGGCCTAAGGAGTTGAAACAACTCAAGGAGCAATTGGATGACCTGGAACAGAAAGGATTTATTCAGGAGAGTATATCACCATGGGGATCACCTGTGATATTCGTGGATAAAAGAGATGGAGGCCGAAGGATGTGCGGAGACTACAGGAATCTGAATAATGTTACTATCAAGAACAAGTACCACTTCCTAGAATACAAGATCTATTTGATCAAGTTAGAGGCGCGGGAGTCTTTTCCAAGATTGATCTAAGATCCGGTTATCATCAGATAAAGATCAAGAAGGAAGACGTTCCGAAAACAGCCTTTGTCTCAAGGTACGGACATCATGAATACCTAGTAGTACCTTTTGGATTAACCAATGCCCCAACAATCTTCATGAATCTTATGAATAAGATCTTCATGCCATTTCTAGACAAGTTTGTCATCGTATTCATCGATGATATCTTGATATATTCCAAAGATAAAGCTGAACATGCTGAACATCTGAGGATAGTGTTGCAAACACTAAGAGAACATCAACTCTATGCCAAATTCAGCAAGTGTGAGTTTTGGCTAGATCAAGTAGAATTTCTTGGTCATGTTATTAGCAAGGATGGGATAGCTGTTAACCCGAGCAAGGTAGCAGCAGTTTCAGATTGGGAAGCACCCAAGACTGTCAAAGAAATCCGAGGATTCTTAGGAATGGCAGGATATTATAGGAGATTCATTGAAGGATTCTCTAAGATAGCAGGACCAATGACTAAGCTGTTAAGGAAGAACACACCATTCGTATGGTCTGATGAGTGTGAGAAGAGTTTTCAGACTCTGAAAGAGAAACTCACCACAGCACCGGTGTTAGCAGTCCCGGAAGTTGGCAAGGATTACACCGTGTACTGTGACGCATCCAAACATGGATTGGGTTGCGTACTCATGCAAGATCGGAAAGTAATATCCTATGGATCAAGGCAACTCAGACCTCATGAAGTAAACTATCCTACACATGACTTAGAATTAGCAGCAGTAGTATTTGCACTTAAAACTTGGAGACATTTTCTCTATGGAGCCAAGTGTGAGCTCTATACGGATCATAAGAGTCTCAAATACTTCTTCACTCAGAAGGGACTCAATATGAGGCAGAAAAGATGGCTGGAGCTAATCAAGGATTATGACCTGACAATCAATTATACTCCGGGAAAGGCTAATGTTGTAGCAGATGCATTGAGTAGGAAGAGCACTGGAGGAGTTGAACAAGAAATATCACCGGAGTTGAAGAAGGAAATAAGCCAAGCCCAGATACAACTTTGGGAGAAAGAAGCTCATGAAGGACTATCGGCTTTACAAGTAGCCGATGAACTAAGTGTTAATCTGAAGAATGAGATAATCATGGGTCAATTGGACGATCCATTCATCGTGGAGGAGATGAGAAGGATTGATGAGGGAAGACCATCAAAATTTCACCGAGGAGAGTCGGGATCATTATGGTTCCAGAAAAGGATTTGCGTTTCGGATATTGATGAGATCAAGGAAGTTATACTCCGGGAAGCACATCAAACACCATACTCAATACATCCGGGAAGTACAAAGATGTACATGGATCTCAAGGAATTGTTCTGGTGGAATAACATGAAGAGAGAGATAGCACAATACGTGGCGGAATGCCATACCTACCAAAGAGTGAAAGTTGAACATCAAAGTCCGGCAGGAAAGTTGCAACCTTTACCAATCCCAGAATGGAAATGGGAGGAGATAGGAATGGATTTCATCACCGGACTACCCATGACTAATAAAAAGAAGGATATGATATGGGTAATCGTGGATCGGTTGACAAAGAGTGCACACTTCTTAGCAGTAAACCAGCAGGATAAAGGAGAGAAACTCATCGATCTTTACATCAAAGAGATTGTGAGTAAACATGGAGTACCCAAGAAGATTGTGTCAGATCGTGGATCCGTATTCACCTCTGCATTTTGGAAACAACTACATGAAGCTTTAGGATCCAAGTTAGACTATAGCACCGCCTATCATCCTCAGACAGGTGGACAAACAGAGAGAATGATGAGGACATCCCTACTACACCATTATCTCCGTCATTGATAAATGAAGATGAACCTGCTGTGAAGCTCAAGTCCAATGAAGTTCGGATTGGACCAATTACAAGGGCTCGTGTGAAGCTACTTAAACAACAGGTGAACTTGTTTCTAAACGGTACTTTGATTGATGAGAACTTTATACTGCCTAAGTCCTATTACTTATGTATCATCAGGTATCAAGAGGAGACGAGAATCGCACGAGGAGTAGAGGAGCAGCTGTACATGAAGACGGACGTCAAGAAAGATGTGAAGCTGGACATGGAGCTGGACATGAAGATATCTCATGGATGCGCGAGGGAGGAGCAGGAGGCATGCGCGAGAGGAGAAGAAGACGTCCAGGCCGGTCCAGCACCCGGTTAGACCGGCCTCCAGACCGGCCAGCCCGGTCCTCGGCTGATTGACCGGCGCCAACCGGATGCGATGCTCGTACCGGATCAAAACCGGAAAACCTCGCAACTTTCCGGTTGCCGCCCGGTTGACCGGCCGCCAGACCGGCCGACCCGGTCCCTGGTCTGGTTGACCGGATTCCATACCGGATTCGTCCGAGTCTGTCTTGACCAGATCTATTCTGGGTCGGTTATTCTTGTATCTTTTCGACCAGGAGTCGTCCCGGACGCCTATATAAGTGCCTAGGACGCCCCCCTAGCTGCTTTAGACCAAGTTTAAGATAAACCCTAGTTCATAGTTGTTTGCTAAGCAAAACTATTGTTCCCCAACTCTCCAATTCGTTGCGATCTGGAGTTTTATGCTACTGAAAGTTTGTGTGATCTGCTGTTGAAAGAACATCTCTCACATTATGTTTTGTGTGTTTGATGTCAATATATATGATAAACTAATGTTTGTTTAAGAGGTACAGAGATTACATAGATATTTATTCATGTGTGTTGGATTTGATCGCCTGTCAAAAAGATTCAGAAAAAGTTGGCCAGGCCGGATAGTCCGGGCCGGATATTGTTGAAATATCCGGCCCCCTGTTTTTGGCTAAGTCTTCGAGGAAATGCGGCTCTGTATGGGGGCCGGACATTTGCCCGGATAATGTCCCGGTATTGTACCAGGGCCGGATTATCCGGGCCGGATATTTTGGAAATATCCGGCCCCCCCATTTTTGGCTAAGGTCTGGAAGAAATGCTTCTCTGGCTATGGGCCGGACATTTGGCCGGACAATGTCACACTTTTGCCCCGAAGACCGGATTATCCGGGGGGGGGGGGGGGGCGGATTATCCGGCCCTTACTTAGGCCGGATTATCCGGCCCCCCGGAAACAGCAACGGCTCCTTTTTGAGAGGGGGTATAAATACCCCCCTTCTTCCTCCTTGGTTGCTTGCTCAATCATTGCACAAGAATTCTGCCAAGCCACCTCCATTAGAGCCACCTCAAGAAAGTCAAGATTTACAAGATCTCCTTCCTCCCCCAACCAAATCTCTTGATCTTTGGAGATTCGAAGGAGAAGACACCGATCTACATCCTCACCGAAGCGTTCTTCATTTCCCCCTCTCTTGTTTGAGGGATCTCATGCTAGTGTTCCTATTTGGTTCCCTAGTTGATTTGTGTTGATGTATTGTTGTTGATTGTTGTGTTGTAACAGATTTGGGAGCCTCCAATTAGGTTGTGGATGTGTGCCCCAAGAACCTTGTAAAGGCCCGGTTTCCGCCTCGAGGAAATCCCTTAGTGGAAGTGGGCTAGGCCTTCGTGGCGTTGCTCACCGGAGATCTGAGTGAAGCCTTCGTGGCTGTTGGTTTGGCTTTCGTAGCAACCACACTCCTCCAAACGTAGACGTACCTTCTTGCAAAGGAAGGGAACTACAGGAATCATCTCCGTGTCATCGCGTGCTCCACTCTCGGTTACCTCTATCCTATTCTATCTCTATATCTTGCTTAGTTGTTATCCTTGTCATATAGGTAAATTCACTTAGTTGCATATCTAGAGAATTTACCTTTTGTGTCAAGCCTAAATTGAAAAAGAACTAAAAATTGGTTAGCACCTATTCACCCCCCCCCCTCTAGGTGCGGCATACGATCCTTTCAATTGGTATCAGAGCCTCGGCTCTTATTTCGGGCTTAACCGCCTAAGAGTATGCGGACGAGGAGTCCTCGGAAGGGGCCGCCAAGATGGTCTCCGTGGAAGACTTCAATTCGTTGAAGTCCTCCGTGGAAGCCCAAATGGAAAGCATGAAAAAGATGATTGCCGAGCTTTTGGCTCCGGCCCTTCCCAAGGCTCCTAGTGTAGAGGTAAAAGACACGGGTGTGTTACATGAGGGAGAGGCTTCGGACTTACCCTCATCTACCAAACCCGTGGAAGGTGATAACTTAAACACTATCAAATCCCCCATTGCATCTCCCAAGGGAACTAGTGAAAGTGAGAGCTACAATCGAGTACCTCCACCTTTCCAATCACCCGACATACCGGTTCCCCATCCCCATTTGAACATTCGGGGCGACCCACCTAAGTTTTCTATTGAAAATTTCGATACTTGGCGATTTGAGTTCCGCTCTCATGTTTGTAGTGCCTCAAATGAATTATGGAGAATCATCATGGAGGGCTTCAAGCCATACAACCCCGACAAGTTGACTAGAAGAGAAGCGGTTGATAGTCAACTCAACGTCACCGCCTTGTACATGATTCAAACTAGTGTGGGGACAAAGGAATTGCATCGTGTCCGGAACTACACCACCGCCAAGGAAGCTTGGGATGGTTTGACCTCGAGTTGCATTGGAAGTGAGAGCACAAGGAGGAACAAGTATAATGCTCTCAAGAATAAAGCCGAAGGGTTCATGAGGCTACCGGATGAAGATCATGAAGACATGTATGGAAGACTTCTCACCGTTGCCGATGCCTTTCGGCTTGTTGGTGCCACCCACATCAATGATTCTTGGATCAAGGAGAAGTACATTGAATGCATGATGCCATTTGTACCCATTGATGTCAAGACTCTTGTGGGAAGGGAATGCTATTCCTCTCTCACCTCTCAACAAGTCATGCACGAGTTGCAAGCTCTCAAGGTGCTTGAGGAAACCTCTCATGATTCTCGCAATCGTGCTATTGGGATGGCAAAAGGTTCCAACCTTGCCTTGGTGGTCAACTCCGTTGAAGAAGTGGTTCCTCAAGAATCTTATAGAGCATCTTGGAGTATGACCTATCCGGAAGATTTGCAATGCCACTACCATGATCACATGGCCTTCCATGCAAAATCCTTTTGGGTTGATCCCTCCAAGGCTAAGGAAGACAACATCAAGAGGAACAACAAAAATGGGTTCACTAGCTTTGGTCCAAAGACAAGATCATGCTACAATTGTGATGACAAGCGCCACTTCATTGCCGAATGCCCCTATGAGAATAGAGAGCTTCATAATGGGAGGCTCATTCCCAAGGACAAGAGCAAAGACTCAAAGGGCAAATATTCAAAGCCCCTCAACAAGAAGTTCTACAACAACAAGACCAAGAAGGGCAAGAGGCCCTCAAGAGTTGTGCTAGTAACAAGGGAAGAATATTCTACCGATGAAGTTGAAAGTTCTAGTGGTGATGAAGATGAAGAAAGCTCAAAGGAATTAGCCGCCATCGTCACCACCAACACACCCTCTTCATCTCTCTTTGAATCTCCCAATGAGAACCCTCAAATCAAGAATGCACATTGCTTCATGGCAAGGTCCTCCTTGGACACACCTATTGTGCTATCAACTCAAGAAGAGTATACCTCCGGAGATGATGATGTTGATGATGAAGAAGATACAACCTCTAATGGATTGGTCGCTCTTGCCTCCCTCTCCACCAACGCTTCATCACCAAGTGAATCCCCCAATGAGGTCATTCATGTGGAGGAAGAAAGTTGCCTTATGGCTAAATCCTCCGAGGTATCATCCCCTACCCCCTCTATGCCTAACTTATCTAGTGATCTAGGGGTTGATGATGCTAGTCTAAAAGTGAAACAAGAAATGCTAGAGTTTGATGATTTCATTCTTAACCTACAAGGTAACACTAAGAAGCATGTTTCTAGCCTCATGGTTCGTATAGCTCAACAAAGTGATATGCTTGAGAAAAAGGGTCAAATAGAGAGAGAAGACTCTCTTGAAATCCATGCTCTTAAAAATGCTCTTGAGGAAAGTCAAGAAACTATAGCTTCTCTTGAGGAGAGGCTAGAAACTCTTGAAGAGCCTCAAGATAAAATTAACAAGCTCACTAAAGCTAGAGATCTTGCTAGGGCTAAGTCTAAAGTGCTTAAAAAGGAAAAGGCCCAATTTGAGGTTAATCATGAGAAACTTGTGAAAGATCTAGATGAACTAGACAAAGCTCACAAAGCTTTGAAGAGTGAATTCACTCTCTTATCCAAGTCTTATGAGCAACTTCAAATTAGGCTTGCCTCTTATGATGTGCCTAGCTCCTCTACTCCTTCATGTGATCATGCAAATGTTATTGAGGAAAATGCTAGGTTGAAAGATGAACTTGCTAGGACCTCCTCTCCCCAAAGTAAACTTTCTTTGGATGATCTTTTGAGTAAGCAAAGATCAAACAATGGGAAGGAGGGACTAGGTTTTAATTCCAAGGCTAAAAAGGCAAACAAGAAAAAAACCAAGCCCGCACATGAGAAAGCTAATGGTGAACCCCGAAAGGGCAACACCATTAATGATGATGGTGCGGGAATAGATAATCCTCACTATGTTCTCTTTAAAGATTATTATGGTGATGTTTATGCTAAGTATGTTGGTCCATATGATGGTTATGTTGCTTGGTCTATTTGGGTCCCAAAGACCCTTGTTGCTAACAAAAGAGGACCCATTGAAAAATGGGTACCTAAATCCAAGAATTGATCTCATGTAGGACTATGCCGCCGGAGGTTCAAAATGGGTACTTGATAGTGGATGTACAAGTCATATGACCGGCGGCAAGAACCTCGTCAAGGAGTTGAGGCCTAACATAAATGATATCACCGTCTCCTTTGGCGATAATTCTACATCCGAGGTATTGGGTTTTGGCAAGGTTGTGGTTGCACACAACATTACTCTTGTGGATGTCATGCTTGTCAAAACCCTTGGTTACAATTTGCTTTCCGTTTCCGCCCTTGGCAAGATGGCTTTCGCCGTCTTTATTGATAATGATATTGTGGTCCTCTTGTGGAGCAAGACTCTAAAAGTCGCATTCGTTGGGTATCGCGAACACAACTTGTATGTGGTGGACTTTTCGGGGACCACCACGTCAAGTGCGATGTGCCTATTCGGAAAGGCGGACGTGGGTTGGTTGTGGCATCGCCGCCTAGCCCATGTCAACATGAGAACTTTGCAAAGTCTTCACAAGGGGAACCATATTGTGGGACTAATGGAAAATGTGTCTTTTGCCAAAGATCGTGTTTGTAGGGCTTGTGTTGAAGGCAAAATGCATGACTCTCCGCATCCAAGCAAGACCATCATCTCTTCCAAGAGGATCTTGGAGCTCCTTCATGTGGATCTCTTTGGTCCCGTTACTCATGCAAGTCTTGGTGCGAAGAAACATTGCTTGGTGATTATCGATGACTACTCAAGATAAACTTGGGTTTATTTTCTCAAGACGAAAGATGAGACTCAACAAGTATTCATTGATTTTGCTACCGAGGTGCAACGCCAACACAACCTTCTCATTATGGCAATAAGAAGTGACAACGGCTCCGAGTTCAAGAACTACACACTCAATGATTTTCATAGTGATGAGGGGATTCGTCATCAATATTCCGCTGCTTACACCCCTCAACAAAATGGTGTTGCGGAGAGGAAAAACCGGACTCTTATGGATATGGCAAGGTCTATGATGGCGGAGTATAAATCCCGCTATAACTTTTGGGCCGAAGCCATCTCCACCGCTTGTCACTCCTCCAACCGGCTCTATCTCCGCAAGGGCTTGAACAAGACTCCATATGAAATACTCACCGGGAACAAGCCTAATATCTCATACTTCAAGGTGTTCGGGTGTAAGTGTTTCTACAAAATCAAAGGGGTTCGTTTGTCTAAATTTGCTCCTAAAGCTTTGGAGGGTATATTTGTTGGTTACGGTGCCGAATCTCACACTTATAGAATCTTTGATGTATCCTCCGGGATTATCATTGAATCTTGTAGTGTGAAGTTCGAAGAAAATGATGGCTCCCAAGTGGGGCAAGTTGATGTTTGTGCAGGTGATGAAATACCTCAAGATGCCATAGTAAGAATGGGTGTGGGATTTTTCCACCCCATTGAGGGACACGGTGTGGCGTCTCGGGAAGGACTATGCTCTACCACGGTGGAGCCCTCATCTTCTCAACATCAACAAACCCCATCAAGTGAAGCAAATGATGCACCAACCCAAGAACAAGAACAAAACCCTCCCCCTTGTGTGCAAGATCAAGGACAAGATCAAGGACAAGATCAACCACGGATTCATGATGGATCCGATGAATATCCTTTCAACATTCTTCTCTCACCGGATAATGTCCAAGATCAAGCACATGAGGATGAGCAACCTCAAGTAATTGAGGAAGCTCAAATTGAAGGTCAAGACGGGGACCCAAATGATCAAGTTGATCAAGTGACACCTCCAAGGCCAAGAAGAACCAAGGAGGAGATCGAGGCCCGTCGTTTGGCAAGAAGAGATAGGACCCTTGAAATTCGTGGACACACTCATGATAAGGTCCTCGGTGATATTCGAGCAAAAGTCTCCACAAGAAGGCAATTGGCTAACTTTAGCAATCATCATGCCTATATCTCCGTAGTGGAACCCAAGAAAGTGTTTGAAGCCCTTGAAGATTCGGATTGGGTGGAAGCTATGCATGAGGAACTCAACAACTTCAAGCGCAACAAAGTGTGGACCTTAGTAGAGAAGCCAAAGGAGTGCCGCAATGTTATAGGCACTAAATGGATATTCAAGAACAAGCAAGATGAGTTTGGAAATATTGTGAGGAACAAGGCAAGATTGGTGGCTCAAGGTTTCTCTCAAGTTGAAGGGATTGACTTTGGAGAGACCTATGCTCCCGTGGCTCGTCTTGAGTCCATCCGTATCCTTCTTGCTTATGCATCGCATCATAACTTTAAGTTACAACAAATGGATGTGAAAAGTGCTTTTCTTAATGGTCCTTTGCATGAAGAGGTGTATGTTAAGCAACCCCCGGGGTTCGAGGATCTCAACTTTCCTAACCATGTCTACAAGCTTGATAAAGCACTTTATGGTCTCAAACAAGGTCCTAGAGCTTGGTATGAGCACCTTAAGGAATTGTTGGTAGACCGTGGGTTTGATGTTGGGCTAATCGACCCCACTCTTTTTACTAAGAGGGTCAATGGGGAGCTTTTCGTTTGCCAATTATATGTTGATGATATTATATTTGGCTCTACTAACAAAGCTTTCAATGATGAATTCTCAAAGCTTATGACCGATAGGTTTGAGATGTCTATGATGGGAGAGATGAAGTTTTTCCTTGGGTTTGAGATCAAGCAATTGAGAGAAGGAACCTTCATCAATCAAGCAAAATATCTCCAAGACATGCTCAAGAGGTTCAAGATGACCGAGATGAAGGGTGTTGCCACTCCTATGGTTACCAAATGTCATCTTGCACTTGATCCCAATGGTAAAGAGGTGGATCAAAAGGTATATCGCTCCATGATTGGATCCTTGCTTTACCTTTGTGCATCTAGACCGGACATAGTGTTGAGTGTTGGTGTGTGTGCAAGGTATCAAGCTTCTCCTAAGGAGAGCCACATGATTGCTCTCAAGAGAATCTTTCGATATTTGGTTGATACCCCAAGATATGGTATTTGGTACCCCAAAGGCTCAAGTTTTATTCTCAATGGGTACACCGATGCGGATTGGGCGGGAGACAAGGATGATAGGAAATCAACCTCGGGGGCTTGCCAATTTCTTGGTAGGTCCTTGGTGTGTTGGTCATCTAAGAAGCAAAATTGCATATCTTTCTCCACCGCCGAAGCCGAATATGTTGCCGCCGCAAGTGGATGCACTCAATTGTTATGGATGAGGCAAACTTTAAAGGAATACGGTGTCATTTGTGACAAAGTGCCTCTTTTATGTGACAATGAAAGTGCTATCAAGATTGCCTACAATCCGGTGCAACATTCAAGAACGAAGCATATTGAGATCCGGAATCACTTCATTAGGGATCATGTTGCCCGTGGTGATATTGAGCTCATCTATGTTCCTACCAAAGATCAACTTGCCGATATATTCACGAAGCCTCTTGATGAAGCAAGGTTCACTTATTTGAGGAATGAGCTAAATATCATCGATTCAAGGAGTATAGCTTGACCATCTTGCAAACACACCTTCGTCTCAAAACTTTATTTGGTTTAGATGTGGGCATGGAAATAGGGGGAGTGCGGTTTAAACTATTGAGCTATCCCTCCCCCCATAATGCCAACATTAAAGATTTCATTCTCGTTATATCATCTGTTGATATGTGAGCTTAAATGATGAGTATTGGTTTGGACCCAAGATATATCTTCGCGGTGCCATACCATAACACTCATATATGGTGGCCTAGGCCACCACACTCTTCTTCATGAAGAGTTGGAGTTGTTTGGTTTTTCATTGGATTTTATTGACTTCTCCATGTTCTTATGGGAAATCACTCTAGTTTGGCCTTATTTGCTCATATCTTGCAAACTTGAGTGACCATGTACCATTAACAGTTTGTATCTTCTAAAACCTAAGCCTACTCTCTCCTATAAGCCATTTCCATCTTGCTCATTTGTCATGTTTGGTAAAAACTTGGAGTTTGAGGTTTTTCGGTCGGATGATCTAGGGTGCTCCATCTTATTGGTAAATTTGCACCTTATATGTGACGTGATACTTTATTACTTCATATATGAGTGTTGCAAATAACCAACGAAAGATGGGCCGGATTCCCGGTGATTCTGGAATTTTCCAGAACCCCAGATAATCCGGCCCCAGGCGACCCCGGAATATCCGGCCCGGCCGGATTATCCGCCCTAAGCTAGGGCCGGATTATCCGGCCTGGGCAGATCTTGAAAGGGTTGAGTCGAGGGCGCAGGGGGCAAAACGGTTCAGACCTTCCCCCCACGCGCCTCTCTCCTCTTTCTCCTCTCAAGGCCACCGGATCTCCTCCTCCTCGCCGGAGACGCTCCGTCCGCCCCCTCTCGGAGTTCTTGGGTGGATCGGGTGCATCTCCTCCCTAGCTACCTTCTCCTCCAAGCGGTTTCCACAATGGATGTGGGTATGATTCACAATCTCTAACCCTAGATGTTGTGTTTTATATGTGCTATTTTCTTGGTGGAATTGGTGTCTAGTTGTTCCAAATCACGAGTAGTGTACTCTTCTTGCATGCTATGAGGCCGATCTAGTCTTAGACAAGTTTTTGATTGGAAATCTGCACATCTCGTAGGGCCGGATTATCCGCCCCCCGAGCAGGCCGGATTATCCGGCCGGGCCGGATTATCCGCCCCCAGGGGACACCGGATTATCCGGCCTGGAGCTTCATCGCCGCTGCAGTTTTGCTTCAATCTATCATGTCTAGACTTGTACCAACTTATAGCATGTTTCTCGAGTATATTACTACTAGCAAAATTACCCGTGCGTTGCTACGGGTTGCCACCAAATTTGTCTCGATGTTGACATATTCGTGTCATCTTTGTCCTCCTTCCGTCACTCCGATGGTGTCCTCCCCTAGCATGACTCTATGTAGTCCGAGATCAATCAGGCATGCCCCACGCCGTCTCGTTGTTCCGCATTCTCCTTGTTCTCGTGGTGTGCTAGTTGCAGTTTTTTATTTGTTATGCTTATTGCTGCAGAATTTCACTTGGGCAAACAGGAAAGAAGTCCAAACAATGCAATAGTACGTACCACAGTTTGTGGAACAAAGTTAGCTCTTTATAAATAAAACATGGAAAAACAGAAAGACACAATGCCAAAATTAAATAAATAAATATACTATATATGAAATACTTTAGAAAAAAGATTGCAATCGACCGAAGAGGAAATATGTGTCAAGTACATAGATCAACAATTTAAATTGTCTCTCCATGTTGAGATGTTGTGATACCAACTCCATCATATGGCATAGTTCATATCTAAACTTTATAACAAATAATTTAATCCGGTAAATTGTGTGCACATTACTTTAGTTTAGCGGTTCAAAATTAAAATTAGCTGAGGTGGAAATCTTACATGACTTATGAGCATTACCTTCTCTTTGCTTCCCGCCTTTTGCTTCTCACAGGTGGTGCTTCTCGGGGTGGTCGGAGACGCCAAAGGCATGACCGATCTAGTGACGAGTTTGCACCCAATGCACCTCGCAAGTCCGTCACCTCAAGGAGGAAGAACAAGGAAGTGAGGGAGAACTACAAGACCATGGATCCAGTGTCTTATTCTGCTATTTGCTTGAAGAACTGGTATGAAGATGTTCCAAGGGATGAAGAGATAGAGGGCAGGAGGTTTTGGTGCATGGAGCAAGTGTTCATCTACAAGGACATCTATGAGCCTATGAAGAATCTGAGACCCATGCAAGCTATCAATGTGGACATCCTGGCTGAGAACAACCACTTTGAAGATGCTATCTGGGTTGCTGGAAGAATAGGCTTGAAAGATATCATGAAGATTCAATGTGACTATAGCCCAGAGTTGGTGAAGCAATTCTTTGCCACTTTGGCAATCAAGACCGATGAGGAACGCACTATGGAATGGATGTCTGGCTCCACTCACTGCACTGCCACTCTGCGCCGCTTTGCTGGTATTCTTGGAGTTCCTATTGATGAGGGTCGTCGTCTTCATGGACCACAACAGACTGACAAGAATGCTCTTGCGAATCTCTATACCTCAGCAGGAAGGATTGGTTATACTAAGGGGCTGCTCCTCATATACAGTCAGTTGCTCCGGTTCTTTCGGGCAACCATTTGCCCAAGTGGTGGTAATAATGATGCTATCCGGGGAGTCCTTGTGGATCTTATGCACCTCAGTTTTAAGTGTGCTCGTGATGGTAATGAGGAGCGGGACTACACTCTTGATATCATGGACTTTATCTTCCATGAGATCCGTGATGCCATGGTCTCCCGGACCACCATACCTTATGCCCCCTACATCCAGCTTCTCATCAACAACTCTGTGTCTGTGAGTGAAGATTTGAGTGGGTATCCGTTGGTGAAGCACCATGTCAAGAAGGCCTACAAGCTTAAGCCAGTCTCTTCAGCTGCACTCGCACCCGACTCTTTCATGCATGATGCTCGTTCTAGTGGTGTTGCTCCTGCTCGTCATCCTGATGTCCCGGCTATGAGGAAGGAAGTGACTCGGCTTAGTTGGTTTCAGCGTCACATCCTTTGCATGAACATTGAGATTCACAAGGAGAACTATGCAGCTAGCCGTGAGCGTTCTGAGATCAAGCATACTTAGGCAGTTATTCTACACAAGCTTAGTGGTGATCAAGGTCCCCCGCCTCAGCCTCCAGCTCACCAGGGTTACAGTGGATGGCACTCTGCACAGGTTCCATGGAGTGATCTTGATGATTGCCTTCACAGGTCCAACACCTCTCGTCGTTCTCCGGATGCTCCTGACACTGAGGAAGAAGAATAAGAAGAAGAGGCGCAAGAGTCTGATGATGATTATGCCTCCGAGTGATTCCCATGGGACGTGTAGCATCGCGCTTGTCCCCTTTTTGGCGTCTCGATGCCAAAGGGGGAGAAGTGTTCTATTAGGATTCTCGGGGATTTGCATGGTTTGGGCACAAGCATATGCGTTTATCATTCTTATATTGCTTGTGTTCCCGCTTATTTGAACTATTTGGTTTGTTTGTGTGCCGTTCAAAACTATGTGCTATGTGGTGTGAGACATTGGTATGGTTTTCGGATTTCTATTAGTTGAGATCAAGGATATTACATTATGTGTGATGCTATATCTCCGTATTATATATCTACACATGGGTATGACTTCTTACATCCTATCTCAACTTCATATGTGTCAATGTCTTTTGTTAGAGCTCATGTTGGATATTACTTGTGTTGAGGCACCATACTCCTATGTGTTGTGTATTTGTATTCAAGTGCAAATTACTTATATGCACACATGTAGGGGGAGTGCCTCTATGTTTTGCCATCATGCTTGTCTCTATAGTGATTCTCTTGCAAATCCGTATATTGTCATCAAACACCAAAAAGGGGGAGATTGAAAGAACATCTCTCACATTATATTTTGTGTGTTTGATGTCAATATATATGATACACTAATGTTTGTTTAAGTGGTACAGAGATTACATAGATATTTATTCATGTGTGTTGGATTTGATCGTCTGTCAAAAAGATTCAGAAAAAGTTGGCCAGGCCGGATAATCCGGGCCGGATATTGTTGAAATATCCGGCCCCCTGTTTTTGGCTAAGTCTTCGAGGAAATGCGGCTCTGTATGGGGGCCGGACATTTGCCCGGATAATGTCCCGGTATTGTACCAGGGCCGGATTATCCGGGCCGGATATTTTGGAAATATCCGGGCCCCCCATTTTTGGCTAAGGTCTGGAAGAAATGCTTCTCTGGCTATGGGCCGGACATTTGGCCGGACAATGTCACACTTTTGCCCCGAAGACCGGATTATCCGGGGGGGGGGGGCGGATTATCCGGCCCTTACTTAGGCCGGATTATCCGGCCCCCCGGAAACAGCAACGGCTCCTTTTTGAGAGGGGGTATAAATACCCCCCTTCTTCCTCCTTGGTTGCTTGCTCAATCATTGCACAAGAATTCTGCCAAGCCACCTCCATTAGAGCCACCTCAAGAAAGTCAAGATTTACAAGATCTCCTTCCTCCCCCAACCAAATCTCTTGATCTTTGGAGATTCGAAGGAGAAGACACCGATCTACATCCTCACCGAAGCGTTCTTCATTTCCCCCTCTCTTGTTTGAGGGATCTCATGCTAGTGTTCCTATTTGGTTCCCTAGTTGATTTGTGTTGATGTATTGTTGTTGATTGTTATGTTGTAACAGATTTGGGAGCCTCCAATTAGGTTGTGGATGTGTGCCCCAAGAACCTTGTAAAGGCCCGGTTTCCGCCTCGAGGAAATCCCTTAGTGGAAGTGGGCTAGGCCTTCGTGGCGTTGCTCACCGGAGATCTGAGTGAAGCCTTCGTGGCTGTTGGTTTGGCTTTCGTAGCAACCACACTCCTCCAAACGTAGATGTACCTTCTTGCAAAGGAAGGGAACTACGGGAATCATCTCCGTGTCATCGCGTGCTCCACTCTCGGTTACCTCTATCCTATTCTATCTCTATATCTTGCTTAGTTGTTATCCTTGTCATATAGGTAAATTCACTTAGTTGCATATCTAGAGAATTTACCTTTTGTGTCAAGCCTAAATTGAAAAAGAACTAAAAATTGGTTAGCACCTATTCACCCCCCCCCCCTCTAGGTGCGGCATACGATCCTTTCAGCTGTTCCATTGGGGATTAGAAGATTGCAATCTACCGCTTCGTGGTCGGCGGCTACGTGCGCAAGTGTGTGGAGTTGCGAATATCTTGCAGGGTTGAGAGCTGTTGCATTGGCATCAGGAATCAATCGAGAGACTTCGTTGGCATCATACAAGTTATCCTCCTCATCATCATCGATTCCATCCGCTGCTACCATCGTGTGTTCATCACCACCCGTCGCTTACTGAGAAGATCGGGCCACCCCTTATCAGAGAACAAACCAGATATTGGAAGATATGCTTAGGGCTTGTGCCCTAGACTTCAGAGGATCATGGGAGGAGCACTTACCACTAGCAGAGTTTTCATACAATAATAGCTATCAAAGTAGTATCAAGATGGCACCATTTGAAGCTCTGTATGGAAGGAAGTGTAGATCACCGATATGTTGGTACGAGGCAGGATCAAGCAAGGAGTTCAATCCTGATTATGTCAAAGAAAAGCAGCGGATCATCGACATTATAAGAGATAGGCTCAAAATAGCTCAAAGTCGACAAAAGAGTTATGCAGATCAAAAGAGAAGAACATGGGAGCCACAAGTTGGAGACATGGTATACCTTAAGGTAAGTCCGATGAAAGGTCTTCAGAGATTCGGAGTAAAGGGAAAGCTGAGCCCTAGATACATCGGACCTTTCAAGATACTGAGTCAAAACCAAGGGTTAGCTTTTGAATTGGATATACCAGGAAGGTTAGCTCAAGTTCACAATGTATTCCATGTGTCTCAACTCAGGAAGTGTTTAAAGACCCCAGACGAGCCAATATCACATGATGAGCTCGAGTTACAACCAGACTTGACCTATATCGAGAAGCCAGCCAAGATTCTCGAGGAGAATTGGAAACAACTCAGGAATAGAGCCATTAAGTATTGCAAGATTCAATGGAAGCATCACCCCGAGAGGGAAGCCACCTGGGAAAAGGAAGAAGACCTGAGGAAATTGTACCCAGAACTGTTCAGGTATTACAACCACAACTTCGGGACGAAGTTTTCTTTAAGGGGGAAAGGCTGTAATGTCCCAGGTTTAGAGACGATTGAGGGGTAGATTTTAGAAAGGGATGTGCACTGCATCGTAAATTCTGGGGAAATTTCGCGCTTTTAAAAAGAAACCTGCATTGAAGGGGGACAAGTTTCTCTCTCGACACCTTACAGGGTTAGGGTTTCGAGAGTGCGATAAACTTGCATCTCACTTAACTAAATTAGGGTTTTTTAGAAGATCGGAGAGTTTGTGCATTACAACTTAAGTTGCATGATTGAATTCAAACAAACTTGTGTTTCAATTTCAAATTCAAACATCATATGAATATCTCATAATTCAAAATTGAGGTAATTCATTAAACAAATTATAATTAATCAAGAATATAAATATTACAACTATTATACAAAGCTCATTAAGGAAAATTGGAGCTTTATTGATAATCACACAAGATACATTGTCATTTACAATATTCAGAAATGAATTAAGAAATATTACAACACATTACAAGAATTGACTAAATGGAAAAAGAAAAAGAAAGAAAGTTACAATTGAATGATCTATCCTAAAGTACATCAGATGATCATCATGGAGATCTTGCTCAAGATGATCTTGATCTTCATTTGGAGCATCACATTGTACCCTGCACACACACAAAGACCAAACCAGGTTATGCCAAGTGGCATTGCCACTTGGCAGGTTAGCAAAAGAATGTAGAATTGAGTGGATATGACAGGAACCAGCCGAGCTGATCCACTCAGCTGCACAAGCCACACACACACACACACAAGCTGCTCACACAGCTTGAGTGCATGTGCAACAGCAAGCCATGGGTGTGCATGCACAACAGCACACACACACACGGCCTGGGAGAGTCACCAAAATTCCAGGCCTTGTTGTCGACCAGAGAAGCAAGGGCAAGGCACATAAAAGCTTTTCACAGCCAAAACCCTAGACATTTCATCGACAACAGTTGCTTATGGGTAAGAACAGCAAGAACACAAGAACAACAAGAACAGGAAGAACATCCACTGCTGTTCAACCTATCCCAGCAGCCACAGAAATTAATCAAGCACCACAAGCTGGCAAGGAGGAGCAGGGCAAGCAAACCAAACCACCAGAAGCAATCCTCTACACCAACAACTTAATCTAGGAGCTGGAGTGAGGTATAAACAAGAAATCATGGGCAAACATCTGTTTTGCTCATAAATAAGCATGTGCATAACACATACACAAGCCAGAGGGTATGATTACCCTGTGTGCATCATCATTTGGTGTTAAACCATTTGATGCTGGCAAAAAGGGGAATAAGCCAGAAGAAAATCATCCTAGGGAAGAAATGGTCAAGCCCAGTGTATTATCACTGAGGCAAACCAAAGAATCCAGCAAGGATTGATCCACAGCTAGCCTAGCCCAACTCACCTAGCACTACATGGTTCACTAACCATCAGACATTAGACAAATCATTGTCTATTTGATTTCAACATCAAAAGCTACTGGCAATCCAACAAAAGAATCACCCAGAAAGCATCTAGTGAGCCACAGCAAGCCAACAAGAGGGGAGCTACCCAAAGGCAGTATATGATTACTGCTAGGGTCACCTCAACCACTGAAACAGCCAAACCACCAAGCCCATCACTTTTATCATTACCCAGATGGGTTCAAAGAGGAGCTAGGGTCCCCAACAGTTGTTGGCATCCCTCTAGCTCAATCAAATAAATTATAAGAGTCATCACTGCAAGCAGTTCATCTCATTTATCCAGTAAACAAGGACAAGCTATACAGATAAATGAAATTCATAAATCACCAGTAACTGGAACACTTGCACATGATCCAGAGGATCATTGCAAGCATCAACAAATGCTTGAGCAAGCACCAGCACACACCAGGACAAGCCTGTGTGACACACACACATCACAGGGTGAGCAGCAGTGAGGCACAGGAACAACACAACAGCTTTTACAAGCAACTGATGATCACAAGATCATCAGAAGCTTGCTGGAGCATGCTACAGCATGCTAGAATCAATTCTAGTATCAATACATGGACCAGATAATTAAATCAACCATATAACTTGAACAATTGCATCACAGATAAGTAAATAAAGGCAGTAAAATTGTATCCAGAAGCACTCCATCAAGGGATGGAGCTGCCAAGTCAACAGCTAGGCTCAATTGAGCATGTCCATGAATATAAGCACAAGAGGAGCACTGGCACTTGCAAAATGCAAGGATCATGCATCATGGTCAAGCCAGAGGCAAGAAATTGCACACACAGGAGAAGCAGGAGCAAATTAATTAAGCATAGCATCACAGTATGCTCATGAGCAAGAGCTCATGAGTTACAACAACAAGTTATAGGGAAGAACAGCACATCACAGTAGCTAGGAACCATGGCAGCAGCACAACAGCAGCATACGCATAGCAGTAGAGCAAGCACAACAGCTAGGAGTCATGGCACATGTAGGTAGCAGCAGCTAGCACAGCACCAGAGCAAGCATGGCACAAAGCACACAGAGGCGTAGCAGCAGCAGCATCACGGCATGAACAGCATCTCCATGAGGGGAGGCAAGGCCAGTAGACAGAGCTAGACAAAGTGGAGGAGGAGAGAAAGGAGAAGAACAGGGGCACTAACCTGGAGCAGAGCACCACGGCGTCACCGTGGCGGCACATCCTGGCCACGGCAGCGCCAAGCCATGGCCAAGCCAGGCGGTCGCCAAGCGCAGAGCTCCAGCGCAACCACGGCGAGGCACACGGCCGCGCCACGGCGCCAGGATCGTCAACGGCGACGAACCGCCGCGGACCACCACGGCCAGGCGAGCAGAGAAGTTGGGGGCGAAACGAGGAGGCGACGAAGAACAGATCGACGCGGTGGATCTGAAGCGCCGTCGAACGACGGTTCAGATGCGCCACATCTCGCCGGCGGGGATGGCCGGTGGCGGCCGGAGTAATTCGGCGACGGCGCAGGCGACAACGGCGTCGCGGGAGAGAGGAGAGCTAGGGTTCGCGAGAGATAAGGGGAAGGGGACGGGTGCGTCCGACCGAGCCGAACAGGCGGCTTGGGTTAGGGTTAACCCGCTGGGCCGCCCTGACAAGTGGGCCCAGGAGCATTTTAGACTTTTCACGGTTCCAATTAAAACGGAAACTTTGAAAATGCATAGAAAATGATAAATAGCTCTAAAAAATAATTAAAATATGAAAACTACTCAGGATAAAATTCTCTATCATAATAAAATATGAAAAGGAATTTGTGAAGACAAACAAGATTAAGTCTAAATTTGATGATTAAATTAATAATTTAAATCACACCTTATATTTTCAATAAATAAAAATAAGTCCATAAATGCTTTTGGACTTTAAAAACACCTTGACAACATTTCAAGGTTGTATTTTACCCTAAACAAAGTATCTCTAAATCATTCTTAGTATTAACCTCTCACATGAAATGATAAAAACACCGGAAGGGGGGAAACAACCCTAAAAGCTGAATCATGCATAATTGCTTCTTTAACCATTGCCCTTATCGGACAATGATGCTATTTTTCAGCAACAGAGGACAAGGGTCAGTCCACACCATCCAACTGCAACACTTTGCAGTGTTCAGGCAAGTTCATCACTTTCTCATGTCATTCGAGTATTTTTACCAAATTACTTGCAAAGTACTATATTTATCACTATTGCATAAAAAAGCAAAACCACTATTTTCATAACTATGAATATGACTAAGTGGTGGGCAATGGAACCATGGATTGTGTTGATATGGTGGAGGTTCCATTGCAAGGGTTTATATCCATCTAGGATTAAACAACAAATGTCGTCCAATGATTCTTGTGCCGTAAAACTCGTGTTAACCATAAGATCTGAAATGGGACGGACTAGTCAATCGTATTTCCACCTCTTGTACATCAACGGATGCGCTTACCGTAGCGGTTGTATCTTGCGGAGCAACTTGAGGGTGGGGATCCCACTCTAATTCCCCACGGTTCTGCTGTGCATAACGTAGCAGTTGCGGCTTGCGGAACAACTTGTGGGTGGGGATCCCACTCTAAGTCCCCACGGTATTGCGGTCTATGATGGGTTGCAGCTACCGGCGAAGGAGTTTGGTTCGATCCCAGACTGTCGTCGTGGTCGGGGTCCATCCTTAATTGGTATAAGAGGACCGGCGAGGACCTAGGGTCGGGGTATGCAACAAAGGGTGGGTGTGCGAGGGAGCGGAGGAATATGATTGGCTATGACCTTATACCGGGCCTCAGACCGAAGGAAGTGTGGACGGGAAAGCTGCCCGGTTGGCACCAAGGATAAGATCTCTTATGTGTAAAGCAACACACCTATGCGGAGTGTAAGGAATAGTGACCTGTCACTCCCTGTTTCGGGATTTGGAACTGCGAACGCTGCCGGAAAGGAACTCCATGAAGTTCTAGTAAACCGGTGAAGGCTGACAGACATAGTTCTTCTGAATAAAAGCAACCTCTTGAAGAAATGTTTATCAAAACCTGCATTGGTATTAGACTTTTTGGTCTGATATCGTAGATAGTGCATTAAACACCTCTTTTCTATAATGAACTTGTTGAGTACGCTCGTACTCATACCACTCTTAAATCCCCTGCTTAGATTGTCTGAATCGACTGGAGGAGGACAACGATGACCCTGAAGGAGCCGAAGTCATCGGCTATGAAGAACCAGACCTCTCTGGAGGTGTTGAAGGTGTAGACTACCTCATAGTCTACGGAACCGGGGAGGGTTCCGGAGGAGAGCAAGCTTAGACCTATCGAGTAGTAGTAGTATCCGAGCAGTACGAACTCTTAGTACTTAACTGCTCGAGGAGAATAAAATGTATAACTTAGTAAGACTCTTATATTGTAAGTTAAGTCGGGTTCGCCTCGAACCCAGGAGTATCCCTCTTAGGACCCAAGAGGAGCTCCGAGATGATATGTACATGTTGCTTGTAATAATAAATGAATGAGTTATGGACCTGCTATGTTCTGTTGTACTACTCTGAGAGATGTAATATTTGCGGATTGGTACTTCGTGAATGTTATATCAACGACTGGCATACTACAACATGCAGTGGTATGTAGGGTCACCACAACTTCATCCATAGAGATACCTGCACACTTGAATAACCCGCATAATTCATGCAAAAACAGTAAATGATATCCAGGATGGACAGTTTCATCCCCTTCATAGCGGTTATCCATACCACGTTCAATAATTTTCATAGGTATTTTATATGGAATACTTTCAACAGGTGGATATAAAATATCATAAGCATCATTAGAGTTATCGCATATGGAAGATAAAGTATTATCAGAGCAAATTTTCTCCCCTAAAGATGGGAAGCTAAAAAGATCATAAAAACTAGCTTTCCCAAGCTTAGACTTTTCCATAACATTAGCAGTAATTGCGTTCATACTAATAACATTGCTACTAGCATGCAAATAAGGTTCCATAGGTTTTTTAATTTTCGCATCAAACAATTCATGTCTTAATTCAAGAAATAGATTAAAAAGCTCACTGTTATTTTCCATTATGCCTAACTAGTGAAAAATAAAAACAAGAAACAAAAAGATGCAATTGCAGGATCTAAAGGAAATAGCTTCGAGCACTCACACACCGGCAACAGTGCTAGGAAATAGCTTAGTAGTCGGAGGATGTGAATACCTTTTACCTTACCTCCCCGACAACAGCGCCAGAAAATAGCTTGATGTCTACGCACGCTTCTATTCCTGTAGACAATGTTGGGCCTCCAAGAGCAAAGGTTTGTAGAACAGCAGCAAGTTTCCCTTAAGTGAATCACCCAAGGTTTATCGAACTCAGGGAGGTAGAGGTCAAAGATATCCCTCTCAAGCAACCCTGCAATTACGATACAAGAAGTATCTTGTGTCCCCAACACACCTAATACACTTGTCAGATGTATAGGTGCACTAGTTCGGCGAAGAGATAGTAAGATGCAAGTGATATGGATGAATATGAGTGGTAATAACAACCTGAAATAAATATGGCAGCAAGTAAACATGCAGTAGAACCACTGTTCAAAAAATCGTCCGATTCAACGATTAATCGCCCGATTAATCCCTATTCAGTGGTCACCGATTAGCCGATAAATTCATTTATCGTCCGATTAACTCATTTATCGCCCGATTAATCGTCCGATTTGCCTATTAATCGCTAATCGTCAGCCGACCGAGTTGAACCCGATAAGCGATTTTCTCAACATTGAGTAGAACAGTAAATAAACGGTGATTCGATATTTGGAAACAAGGCCTAGAGATCATACTTTCACTAGTGGACACTCTCAACAATGATCACATAAATAAATAACTTCTCTTCACTTGTGCTACTTTCTCACACTCTCTTGTTGGATAACAAACACCATTCATTGTGTATGGCTACAAAAGCACACCTCTAGCCGGAGTAAACAAGCTCCACAACGTCCGGAGTTCATATTAAAGTAACCTCTATAGTGCATAATAGACCGTTGCAATTTAGACCGAGTACTAACATAGCATACACACTGTCAACAATAGCTATAAAAGGGGGAATAGATCGCATCAATACTATCATAGTAATAGTTAAATTCATAATCTACAAGAGATTACAATCATAACCTACGCCAAGTACTACATGATGCACACACTGTCAACATTACATCATGAAGGAGGAATAGACTACTTTAATAACATCACTAGAGTAGCACATAGATTAATAGTGATACAAAGCTCATGATCACATAAAGATCACTCAATGGGAGAGAGAGATGAACCACATAGCTACCGGTAGAGCCCTCAGCCTCGGGGAGAACTACTCCCTCCTCATCATGGGAGACAGCAACGGCGATGAAGATGGCGGTGGTGTCGATGGAGATGACTCCGGGGGCAATTCCCCGTCCCGGCGGCATGCCGGAGTAGAGACTTCGGTCCCCCGAAACTTATCTTCGCGATGGCGGCGGCTACGGAACGCTTCGTGGAATATCGTCGATTCTGGTAGGGTTTTCGGAGGCGGAGCTTTATATAGGCGAAAGGGCGGAGTCGGAGGGGCACCAGGGTGCCCTCACCACCTGGTGGCGCGGCCAAGGGGTGGCCCGCACCCAGGTATGGTGTGGGGGCCCCCTGGCCCATCTTCGTCTCCCCTTCGGACTTCTGGAACCTTCCGTGAAATATAAGATCGTGGGCTTTTGTTTCGTCCAATTTCGAGAATATTTCCTGTGTAAGATTTCTGAAACCAAAAACAGCAGAAAACAGGAACTGGCGCTTCGGCATCTTGTTAATAGGTTAGTTCCGGAAAATTCATAAAATCATTATAAGTGTGAGCAAAACATGTAGGTATTATCATAAAACTAGCATGAAACATCAGAAATTATAGATACGTTGGAGACGTATCACTGAGCGGAAGCGCCGCTACGGCACCGGCGGCTAGAGTTTAGTGGGGAGGAGATGAGATGCTCGCGCCCCTGTTTATATAGGTCGGAGACAGGGCGACGGCCGCGCCACGCGGGGCGTCGCCATTTACTACGTGCGGCACAGGCTTCGCCATTAACGCGGCCGTAGACTGCTGACACGACGCCTCGGTGATTGTACTGGCGGAGAAGACGCATCGACGCTGCGCACGCTTGCGGAAGCCGAGACACGCCATTAACGCGGCCCTGCAAAGGCTGCAGCGCGCTGGCCGGAAGTAATGCCGCGGAAGACGAAGCAGTTGTGCCGCTGCCAGGCGGGCCCGTGCGAGGACCGAGCGGACATTTTCCGCGACCGCCGGGCCAGGTTTGCGTCTCCGCGGACGACCCGGTTACTTTGCGTCGCGCCGCTGGAGGTGGTGCCAGACGCATTTCCGGTCACGACGGACACAAACGGTCGCTCAACGTCCGTTTGCGTCGGCCGCTGGAGATGCGTTGAGCGATGAGCCCATGACGGACGAGCTCTGCCGTGCAGACGAGCTGCAGCTGCTGTACAGGGACGGGACCCGATCGACCCGGCCACGAGTGAATGCCACCGGCGCCGGCTCCACGCTCGCATGTGTGTGATCCGTGTCGTGCATGTCACCAGCGCGCGCGGCTTTGGATACCGTCCCGTCGGAACTCGGCATGTGTGGCCACGGCGCGCGGTGCGTGCTGCCGTGGCGGGTGAGGTTGGTGCCCAGCCGACGGGGACAGGATCAGATGAAGGGTGCGTGCGTCTTGTCACCATCTTCTCTGCCTGCCTTCGTGTCGACATGCGTGCGTGTATCCCGTTTTTGTCCCACCACTAATCCACGTGTAACGTGCCGAATCGGGCGCAGGGGGGAGCGAACCATCTGCGATCGTCTCCTAGGTTCAGCTAGCCCGAATTCGCAATTCGGAGAATAAACTGTGCGATGGTCAACAGTCGGATCTCTGTTAAGGTGTTTTATACTATATTCGACATTTCTCTTAATGTGAGGGTTCTGTTTCAAAAAAACAAGTCGTCCCAACAGGTCTAACGATGTACTGTAGTATTATTTCGCGCTGTTTCTTTTCTATGATTGGTCATCGAAAATGACAACATCCGTTTGCGGCGTTCCTGAAAAAAAAACCCTATTTTGCAGTGAATTACAATAAAAAAACCTGTGTACAACTTTTTGTGTGGTTTTCATGTGTCTAGCAATTCCGTGACCTCCAAATGTCAATGGTTGATATCAAAGAAGAGCAAAAACAACTCGAGTAGCACGAGGAACCATCAGACAAAATGTGTTGGCCCGGTCTCACGGTCCTAATTGCTGCACTGACCATTGCCCTATGGTAGGAGTAAACAAGACAATTTGCCAAACAATCCAGGTAGGAGGAGTTTGATTAGCTTAGTCAAGGATTACTCGCTTACTTGTATTCTGATATGAAAATATACAATCCGTATTTGTTTCATTCCCCGTGGCATACCCACTATCATCATGAACTGAATTTTCCCATGTCTAATCTTTCATCTGCAAAAAACACCACTTACTTTCAATTTACTTTATTTATGTTATTTACTTTCAAACATTGTTTAAACCTCTTTTTCACAATCCACATTCACTAGTTTCCACCTCAATGCTTGCAGTCAATTCACTGAAGACCGGCGACATGTTGGGTGTGACAACAATGTCCATAAGAGACACTTGCCAAGGCTCTTCGTTGAGATCGATATAACAACATGAATAATATTTCCACAAATTTACTTGCAAGCATCACTCAGGCAACCGCTTGCATACCTCGGACAAACTATTTCAATATAATCTACATTCTACAAATTTGAAGATCAACTAGCAAGTCCTTCAATAATACTATCTAGATAGTAAACAACGAATTTAAGCTACATTAAAATTAATGACATCTAATAGAGTAGGTAAGACTATTTCATTTTCTGTTTTGTTGATTAGCGAACATTAAACCAATGTGTGAAACCTAGAATGTAGACTAACATGGAACCAAAATTTATTCTAGAATTTAGATTATTGTGGGATAGACTAAGTACGTACTTGGCATACACATTTAAGATTTTTATAAGTATGAAATGTGCAAATATCTTTATCTCACTGCTAGGAGAGAAGCAATTCTTTTATATATAGATCCACGGAGAAATACATCTTCAGGGTTTAGATTTTCAAACACAATCTCGAGTGTTAGCTTTTTTTTAAAACGGGATTCGTTCTACTAAGTTTGAATTGAACGGTACTTTGCGGTGGTTACGCCATACCGAAGAAAAGTCCAGCGGATTGCGATGACCGAGGTCGTGCACGCTTCAACCAATATAAAACTGCCCCCGCTGTAGATTTAAGACAGAGCTCAACTAGTAGTCACAAGCGTTACTGATAAAAATTTCGTGCAACTTATAAAACTGCCCCCGCTGTCACGAGGCAATACAGTCACTACTTGTCACGAGGCATGCTTTGCACTTGATAACATGTTCAAGATCGACTTGGACAAAGGCACAAAGAGTTGAATAATGGACAGCAGAATCCAAAGCCGCAGGATCATAGGATTCATGCATGGCCCAGATCGTCATCCAGGCATGCCTACGAGTAATGGATGGTCGGTACCGCTCGCTTATAATTTGGGAAGACATCTCGATCACCCCCATGCACGGTCGAGTAATGGATGGTCGGTACCGCTCGCTTATAATTTGGGAAGACATCTCGATCACCCCCATGCACGGACCCGTCGCAATGTTTATCCCTGCCACCTTTTCTAACGGTGACCAAGTACCGTTATTTAGGGGCTTCCCTAGCTAGCGAACGATTGCTAGGGAGAGAATGAGCGATCGGTTTCTAACCGATTTTTTTTTCCATTTTTGGCAAAATTTGGACTGTAGTGGAGGCTATTGAGGAAAAGTTCTGCATGCATGTAGAAACAGACGAATCTGCTGATGTCAGCGGAATATTTTCCAAATTTCCAAATTCAAAATGTTTTAACTTTCATACGACAACTCCAAATTAAGATCCGCTTTCACCAATAAATCCGTCTCGACGAGATCTTCAAAACTAGCACCCATGTTGATATGTTTCGAGAAACTTTTTTCTGGCTAAAAGTTATCAACCCTCTCCTATTCGAATAATCAACCCCTCCGTACTTGAGTGATCAACGGTAAATGTATAAAATTATCAACCTCGTGCAGGGTATTGAGGGAAAGTTCTGCATGCATGCACAAATAGACGAATCTGCTGATGTCAGCGGAATCTTTTCCAAATTTCAAAATTCAAAACGTTTTAACTTTCAAACGACAACTCCAAATTAAGATCCGCTTTCACCAATAAATCCGTCTCGACGAGATCTTCCAAACTAGCACCCATGTTGATATGTTTCGAGAAACTTTTTTTCTGGCTAAAAGTTATCAACCCTCTCCTATTCGAATAATCAACCCCTCCGTACTTGAGTGATCAACGGTAAATGTATAAAATTATCAACCTAGTGCAGGGTATTGAGGGAAAGTTCTGCATGCATGCACAAATAGACGAATCTGCTGATGTCAGCGGAATCTTTTCCAAATTTCAAAATTCAAAACGTTTTACCTTTCAAACGACAACTCCAAATTAAAATCTGCTTTCACCAATAAATCCGTCTCGACGAGATCTTCAAAACTAGCACCCATGTTGATATGTTTCGAGAAACTTTTTTTCTGGCTAAAAGTTATCAACCCTCTCCTATTCGAATAATCAACCCCTCCGTACTTGAGTGATCAACGGTAAATGTATAAAATTATCAACCTAGTGCAGGGTATTGAGGGAAAGTTCTGCATGCATGCACAAATAGACGAATCTGCTGATGTCAGCGGAATCTTTTCCAAATTTCAAAATTCAAAACGTTTTAACTTTCAAACGATAACTCCAAATTAAGATCCGCTTTCACCAATAAATCCGTCTCGACGAGATCTTCAAAACTAGCACCCATGTTGATATGTTTCGAGAAACTTTTTTTCTGGCTAAAAGTTATCAACCCTCTCCTATTCGAATAATCAACCCCTCCGTACTTGAGTGATCAACGGTAAATGTATAAAATTATCAACCCCAAAAGTTAATTTTATTTTAAAGATTTTACCAAATATTTTTTTGTTTAGAAGCTATCAACCCGGTGTCCTGTTATTTATCAACGGTAAATATAAATAACTACCAACCCTAAAATCTAACTTCATCTCGAATATTTTGGCGACTCTTTTTAGTTTACAAGTTATCAATCCTAAGATTCGTTATTTATCAATGGTAATTATAAAAAAACTACCAACCCTAAAAAGTATTTCATTTAGAATATTTTAGCGAACATTTTTTATTTTACAAGCTATCAACCTGGTGCCTCGTTATTTATCAACTGTAAATATAAATAAATAATAAACCTAAAAAGTATTTCATTTAGAATATTTTAACGACTCTCTTTTAGTTTACAAGCTATCAACCCGGTGACCCGCTATTTATCAATGGTAAATATAAATAAATATCAACACTAAAAATTTAATTTAATTTAAAATATGTAGCGTCTCTTTTTTTGTTTACAAGTTATCAACCCGGTGCCCCGTTATTTATCAAGGGTAAATATAAATACCTAGCAACCCTAAAAAGTAAATTTTATTTAGAATATTTTGGCAACTTTTGTTAGCTTATAACTTAAAAAACAGTACTTAATTTGAGTAGCAAGTGGTAGTTCATTTGAGTTGCAAGTGGATCTTCCCACCCGTTATTTTCCCCCTTAAAAACCACTGGCCCGAAAAAAGGGAATTGCAAAAGAAACCCCTTAAACATGAATTACCGTACGAAAAATAAAACCCAAAAAGGGAATTGCAAAAAGAGAATTGAGAGTCTGCCTCGTGCTGAAGAAAGAGAGTGAGATGCTATGTGTATGCATGCAACAACTTATGAAAGCGTGCTGAAAAGTGGCTCATTAAATGCAAATTCATGAGATGCTCTGTGCATGTGCATGCATGCAGTGTGAACGCTCTTGGCTGCATGCAACTTGCAAAGTAGTAATACAAGCTGTTAGTGTAAACACGTGTGAACGCAATTAAAACACTATGTGACAAAAAGGGAATTGACTCGCTCCGCGAGCGCTTTCGCGCCATAAAAAGTGATTGCTCGAGCAATCGATTGCTAGGGAGGGGATTCGGTTATTTAGGGGTGCCGTCTCGATCTAGCGTGGAGTGCTCGCATCGCTGACTGGTTCTTGCTGCATTACGTATGATGGATACGGCTGATGCACGGAACAATTAACTCGAGTGATGACGAGCGGTCCACATGCAAGTATAATTAAGCACCGCAGTTCGTACCTGCATCGGAGCCATGAATATACTACACACAGACTTGCCCCCTAAAAGAAACGAATTTTGGCACGTAGATGCTATGCACCTCATAAACCCTAAAGTTCGTAGTAATTTTAAAAATTAAAAAAAAATCTGAACTTTTCTGAAACAAAAGATGACCAAGTATTGTACCCGTATAAATTATCTTGGCTCGAAA